>NC_046604.1:3295008-3406393 GCF_011750605.1 Drosophila busckii
ATCTTCGCCGCAGCTTAGCACAATATCCGCGCCCAGAGCTTCGTTGCGTGCCATGGCATAGATGTAGTTAGTGTGGCCAGTCAGCTCCCGCATGCATTCGCCATCCTCGTTCCAATAGCGCAACACAGCATCGTTGCCACAGGAGAGCAGCGAGTTGGCGGACAGCGGCACCAAACTGCGCACGCAATCCGTATGTCCCTTGAGCAGACGCAGCTTTTCGCCTTGCGCATTCCAATAGTAGATGCACTTGTCCGCACCGCCTGTTACATACTTGCGTTGCTCCGTTAATGTGGCCACCGCCCAGACAGCAGCTTCGTGACCCTGCAGCGTTATATATTTCACATCTCCCGTCTCACTGATACTCCACACACGAGCGGTTTTATCCCAGCTGCCGCTAATAAGACTGCGCGATTGCAAGCCTGCCGCCAAGGCACACACTGTCGACTCATGACCCTTAAGTGTGATGAGCGGCACAAAAGCATCCTGCTGATAAATGCATATAGTTGCATCGTTGCTTGCCGTGCAAATCCACTGCTCCGTGGCCAAATAACATATATTGGCTATAAAGTTCTTATGATCTTGCAGCGTTACGCTTTCCACATACTCGTTTCTACAAAAACAAAATTAAGCAACAAAATTTCTTTGTCTGCAGCTACGCACCCCACAGGCTTCCAGAGTTTGCAGCTTTTGTCCCGCGAGCCAGACAAAATTATTTGGCCACAGCCAGCTGCATTGCCACCAGTCGCAACAGCACGGACATCTAAGCTGTGCCCCAGCAATTCACAGCTAAGCTTGTAATCATTAAGCGTCGGATCCATTTTTTGCAAATATACCACTGACTTTGCTTTTTTTACCGGCACCAGCTTTCTTCTGATAGTCCAGGGCTGGTCAAACTTACAAGTGTTTATTAATTAACAATTTGCAAATTCTTATTATTAAACGCTAATTTTCTATGTTTTTAAAAGTTCTTAGTCTTTAAAATTACACAAAATATACAATTATAATTTAGGCTTGCAAAAACTGCGTTACAATATTTAGTGTATTTATCGATAGTTTAAATATATCGACAGATCTGTCTCTTTTAGTGTTGGTAAGCACGAGTTGAACGCTTTAAATTTCAAAATAAAACGATTTTTTATATTCTTTTAAGTTTTTTATTGAGAATTAATAATAAATTTATGATGTTTATGTTTGTTTATGATATGGCGTGGCTATAAATAAGTATGCATATAATATAATATTTATAAATAATAATCAAAAACGATGAGGTCGTTTTCGTTAATCCTTGCATTTGGTAATAATGGCATTCTGATCATAGGTAACCCAATCGGCACGGGTGCTCTCGCGCAGCGCTCGATAATGAGAGTCCTGCATATTCTGTGAAGTAAACTTGTATTCCTGTGACCACTGTCCACCCGGCATATTCAGATGCGAGAATTTGTGCATGCCACCAAACGGTGTGGGCACATTGCTTTGCATGACCGCATTCAAGCTGACGGCGCCAAAGCAATCGTACGACTGCACATAAGGATCTTGCAAGGAAGAGGACCTCAACTGCATGTCCTGTGAAGCCGTCAAACTGTTATCCGTAGTAATGTCAATCATTGAAATTGCCGCATATGACATGGCCATTATGTTGTCAGAAATGTCACGCGAGCGTTGTGGAGAAAAGCGCGTCGACTCTGCGGCGTCAACATTGTTAGGAAGCGGCAATGACGGAGCAGGAACTGGCGCGGTTGGATTGTGTGTCACAGAACTTTTGTGAAAGGGTTGAATAGCTAAATGGATACACAAAGATATGTTATTTATAAACTGCATATAAACATATATAAATAAGCAAGTTGGTAATGCGCAGTTCAATGGCGTAGAAAATCTAAATCAACTGCGTATGTATATGTACATATTATATGTATGTATATATGACCTACAAAATAAGCTTACTTTGTTAAATTTAATCTTTAAGAATCTGTAAACTTTGACCAAGCACACGATTGTCGTGTGCCTTTCTATGTAACTGATAGGCGTTTGAATTGATGTGAACCTTTTGACCGTTACCGTAAGGAAAGGGCTTTAGGGCTTACTTTTGTTTATGATTCCTCCAAAGCTACGCCCGGCACACAGAAGCACAGATTTACTCGCGTTACAAATCATGTTGATTGCTTAAGAACCACTTGATGAATTAAATTATGACCGGCAGCTTCTGCTTTTTATTTGTTTACAAACTTTATTATCAGCACAAAATCTTTTTGCAAGTGTCATCCAATGCAAATTTGATGCGAGTATCACAGCAGTCCCCTGTCAGAGCTGCAAGCAATTGACATAGTGCAAATTCAGTTTGAATTGTAACGTATTTGATAAGGAAGTTAGGGGCAATTCAAAAAGATCCACTACATCATATTTCCGCCAAATAAAAACAACCTTGATATAAAACTTAAATTATGTTTATTTTGGGATTATGATTATAAAATACTATATATAAAATGTATCGTAAAGCATAGCAAATTATACGTGTGTGCGTCTAAACATTTTTAAAAGCTGCAGAATGTGCGACCTTGTGCTAAAAAGTAAATAATCGTACATAATCTTTTTCGATAAAGCTCAACATATTCTGTACTAACCGAGGTGAGCTGGCTGCTTCATCAGGTACATGCTGTCGACTTTCCAACTCCTTCTTGCCAGCAGGTATACTCACAACTTGGTCTGTCGCCAATTCGGAAGCATTCGATTTGGATAGTGACTGATAGGTTCCCTCAGACTCTAAAGGGACTTGCTTTTTCGGCATTGTGTTGGCTAAGTTTACAAAAGAAAATTATGCTATTAATTTGCAAAACTGTTAATACACTACATATACTTAAGTACTCCTCGGCAAGTGAATCCAACCAAGAAATGTCATCATCTTCGCGAGTAGGCAGTCCAATCAAAAATCCATTTAGATGTACATTTAGATTTTCCTCTCCCTTCTGGCGCTGATCATAGTGCACCTGCTCCTCCTGATAACCATAGTCGCCATAATCATTGTATAACAACTCCAATAAGTCAACAGCATTAAAGCGTGGTTGCTGCTTGAGCGGCTTAGCCAATGTCAAGGTAATTACAAAATAATGCAGCAAAACAAATACGAATAGACGATTAGTAAAATTGCACATAGTTTTTTTTTTTTTTGAAACAACTATATGCTTATGGTTTCAGGACCGTTGCTGTCTGTTGCTGTTGCAGTTGCGTCAGCGAATGAGCCAAAAGTTCTAAGCACAAAACCAAGAAGAGCCTGCGGTCGATGCAAAAATGAAAACTCGATTGCGGAATAGACCCAAGTTCAATGGCCAAAACGCTTCCGCATTGTTTGCTGGAAATGCAAGAAGCTGGCCACAAAGAAGACTTACAGAGTTTCCCAAGAGCTCACCTAATAATCAGCTTCGCCTTGGTTCAATTCAAATTGTAAATTAATGGACGTACAGAGTTGAAAGAATTACAGTTTCTTACACTTTAATTTAATCTAATTTTATAATTTACTGCGCGTAAATTATTTCTTAGTAAATTTTAAGTGCAATGCTTAAAACTCAAATCAAGCTTTCATTAATTTTTAAATTCAAAACTTGAGTATTTGGGTTAGCGTACTCTTGAATTATTTATCTTTCCCATCATTATGTCTAATCCAATACGATTCGTGTAGATGTAATCATTGATTCACAATGCTTTGCCTGATCTATTTGCTCTTCGAATTTATCAGAAGTTCTCATTTCATTTAAGATTTGCTTTCACAATAACCCGATGACCTAAAAACAGCAGCGACAGCGGAAATGTTTATAAGTCGCGCTAATTGAGGAAGGTAAACATGAATAGTCGGAGTAATATTTACTTTATTTATTAACAGCAGCTATCCAAACAACAATCTGATGCTCAGCAGTCTCAGGTTCAATGACCAGTGGGAACTATTCCCGCGGGTAGCACAAACTAGAAGCTGCACTTTTCTAGTTTTTCTTTGGATAAACTGGTTATTGCAATTGAAAATTGCCAGTGAGCGCAAATTATGGCGTTGACCTTAAAATCTATGTGATTAAGCCTCATCCTTCAGCAAACACTTCCGCTTCATCATTAAGTCATATATGTATTTGAATTTATTTATAAATGTTTGCAAAACTTAAAACTATGAAACGCAGTTGCGCGTTATGCTTAGCAGTCTGGTTAGAAAGTCTTAGTCTCAATAGCCCTCGATCTGGCGACAGGCGCCGTAGCTGTCACGCCTCTGTCCAGGTGCACAACGTGCCAAAGCGTCGCGCAACAGCGACTTGGATTCACCCAAGCCATCGCCCAACAGCTCAAAGCTAAGCACATCGGCCTCGATCAAGTCCTTGCCGTCAGCATGCGACTTGGCATAAATGGGCGTGGGCTCCTCATCCAGCAGCCAGCGACGTGGTTGCGCTTCGTTCACCTGATAAGCGGGCACATCAATGGGCGGATAGAGCGCATTGTTCAACTGACTGCGGGGACAATTCTGGTAGCGATATTTAGAGCAGGCTACATTGAATGGCACGTCCCGTGGAGCTGGCATCGGTGGGCAGACGATTGGTTTCCAGAAAGCTGTCAGCGCTCAAGGCGCGCGAATTGCGATAATATTGTGAAGCGGCTTGGTTGAAGCTCTCCAGCAGATTGTGTCCATTGCTATTGGCCGTGACTGGCGGCAGTGCCTGTATTAGCTCCTGCTCCGCCTCCAGATGAAAGGGCTTGATAAGCTGCGGCATTGGCAACAGCTGAGGCGGCAACACATCCACCTGCTGGCGATGCAGACGCGCTGGTTGCTGCTCATTGCTGGAGGCAGAAATGTCCACATGATAGGGCGTGCGTCCCTCAATAAATTCGGGCAGCGGCAAGCCCACAGCAGCGCCCACTGCCTCGGGTGTGGTCCTCAGCGGCATTACATGGGCATGCTTGCGCTTCTGTATGCGCTTGTTGGAGCCACGCACAGAGGATTTGGTCAGCAAGTCCAACAAACTGAGACCTTCCTGCGGACCTGGCGGTATGAGCACAATCATAAAATTCTCCAGATCGGCGCGAATATTGTACTGTCCCTCCTGGCGCTGATCGTAGGTAACCACGCGACGACGCACGCCATCATCCTGTTCCAGTGCAGGCGGCAGCAAGCCGGGCTGCGTTTCAATCACTGGCGCCACAGCTGGAAATATTTCCTCCTTGTGCCCACTACTGCCAGCAGTTGTTGTTGTTGTTGTGCTTGGCGCTGCACTGCTGCTGCTGCTGGGCAGCGGCTCAGTGCTGCTGCTGTCGCGCAAGTAGGATGCAGGCATTACCAGTGCTGTCAAGCTGAGCAGCAGCAGCAGCTGCGTGAAAGTCTGCAGCAGCATCTTTGCACACGATGAGAGATTTAAAGTCAAAAGCTTGTGCTTAAAGTTTTCGCACCCAATGCGTTCTATGTTCTTAACGCTCGCGCAACTGGCACGCAACTGATTGGAGTCGTGTGCTGAGAGATTCAATGTTGACAACGCATGCGCAACTTTCCATACAAAATGTGTGCCTCTCTCTCTCTCTCTCGCGCTGTCGACAGCGCTGTCAGCTTTCTTTTGCATCCCGAACTTGATTCTTATTCTGGTTTACTATGCCCATTGTTGTTGCTGTGCGTGCTCGCTCTCTCGGTTATTGCTGTTGTTATCGCTGTTGTTGGCGTGCCCATTTCGCATGCGTGACTTGCGTTGTTGTCGCCCTTTGTCGCCCGCGCTTTAACGAGGCACCCTCACTCTCTTTGCGGAATCCGTTAGGCGCATAGGATTCTCTCGCACAGTGGGTACGTCATTGAGTTTTTCACACCAATTAGGCAATGAGGAAACGTTTTTTGTAATGTCCAGCGCACGTACAATAACAAAAACTGATTGCTGCGCAGTATTTAGAGCTGATGACAACTGATTCGTGAAGATTCTATTAGATGCTAACTGGCAACTGCGCTGCTTGCATTAATAATTAAACTATAGAATGTTGATCGAGCTCAAATCGATTAGTATACAATGCCATTATTACAGAGCATCTTTAAGTCGCTTAAGCGCGTAACTGCGCAAATCTGTTTTCGAAATTTACAAGTTTGCATTAAAATTACGACTAACAGACAATTTGCGCACAGATCTGTAATCTCGATTAACGCCACGGGGTTAGCGACATATAAAGCACAGTGGAGCAAAACTTTACGCTTACTTGTTACAATTAATCATCTAAGTACTTAGACAAATGAATTTTAAGGTCAATTTTATTTGTTCAAAATATAATTTATTGTTGTCTCGTCATGTGCACAATTTCAAGGATGGAGAAGCGACATTTACACACACATATTCATATGTATAAATAGTTAGATATTTAATAATAATAAAGCGTGCTGTCGCGCTATAATCAACATAGTAGTAGTAGTAATAATAATAGCTGCTCTGTCTATGCATGTGTAAGATAATAATTCTAGTAGTATAATTAGAGGTCTTGTTGGTTATTTTTAATTAAATGTGTGCCACAATTGATATATTTTTAGCTGAAATGTTGGAAATAAATAAACTAGCAGCACAATTATATTTAAGCACATTACAAATAAGCTAAACTATAATGCTGTTAAAGACTATAATATTTATGAGGCAGATAAGGAAAGTATCTTAAAAATATGCATAGACATATATGTGTTTATATTAGCTAAGATAGAATTTAAGAGCAATAAACTAGTTGAATTTATGTATATATACTGTATTAATTGAACACTGGCTCTATTATCATATAGTGTTTAATAAAGTTGAGGTAAATTCTGTGTTTTTAACTGTGCATACGCAAACTATTTAATTTATTCTAAAGATAATCCTTTTTAAAGGTATATGTATATGTGTAGTAATGTCATGGTAAGTTACGTTTAATGGAATACCGTACTTTACTTTGTGTTCTAGGCATTAAAATAGTATAGTTAGAGTCTTTAAAGTGATGTGATGCTGAGCAAGGCGAACAGCTAACGTTTCTTGTGGAGATGCTTGGATCCCAGGCTACCTGAGCATTAACTATTTTTAAATATGTATATTTCTTTTGTCATTATTTTTGCTTTTCACATGATATCTTAGACCTCACAACATACAGAAGATTTTAACTAAACAGCCTCCTTAATAAACACAACATGTAAATTATTTGAAGCTAAAACAGCAACTAAATTACACAAAATAAACACACACACACAATCATACGAAACTTTAGTCCTGCTTTCCTGTCTCCTGCAAAAGCGGCTTCTTCTTATGTTGCTGTTCCTGTTCCGGCTGGCGCTTGTGCACAGTGAAGCAAACGCGATTGAAATGCTTGCACATCTGATTCACAACGCTTGTGCCATAGTGCCAGTGTGTAAAGGTGGTAACTATGAGCAGCGCATAGAGCAGCGGGCGTTCAAGCACGGGCATCCATAAGCTCACCAGCAACGAGCCTATAAACATCGGCGTCTGCCAGTGCCACGCGTCGCTGCGTGTGCTCGACATTTGTGCCACAATCAGACGACACTGCAAAATGCATAAAATAATTTATTAAAATTATAATATTTAACTTTTTTGAATTTCAAATTTATATTCTATTCATTCTATTAACTATTTGCTTATTTTGGCAGCCATATTGGAGGCTAGTATTATTTTGATCAAAGGATCGGCCTCGCGTGGAAATACAAATACACCGCGGTCCTTAGGCGTATAACGATAGGCACGATCCTGATACCAGCCATATATTTGATTCTCAGTCAAAGGCGTAGCCGTGACATGCTTGGGATCATATTTCTTGATTTGCTTCTCCACATTTGGCGCTGTGCTGACATTAAGCAGATCTTGGCGGTCATCGGCTTCAGTGCGTCCACGCCAACGCGCCAGCTCCTCTGGCGAGCAGTTGAAGTAAGGCCAATCATGACGCGCATAGAACTTGAGCGTGAGTGGACGCTCTGCATCGGTGATGTTGAGTATGGACTCGGCTTTGCTAGCATCCGATTTCCGTGTTTGTCCGCGCTTTAAGTCCTCAGCACAGGTACGACCGCCACAGCAAAAAGGTGGCATTTTTTATATTTTCAATATAAGTAGGTGACAAGTGTGTAAAATAGTTGAAACAATTCGCATGCCTACTCAACACGTAAAAGTGACTCACTGGCTTTATCTTTAGTGAATCAATAGTATAGAATGGGGTGATAACAACTGCTTAGGTAGTACGATAAAATAAAGTATGGCATGATAGTTGGGAAACACTTACGCTGACATTGGAGAAAATGGTGCCGCTTAGCATAAAGATAGCGCGTGGATCCCTTTCCATAATATCATTGGGCGAAACAAAAGGCCAGACTAACAAGATGGTAAAGAAAGCCAGAAAGGGCCACAACGGACGCACAGCCTCCCAGAGCGATAGCATGCGCCCAGTTTTATGTTTATATGAGCTAAAAATAAATTGAGAATTAATAATTATATTTGGAAAAAATGCTTAGACTCTCAGCTTACTTGTATACATTGAGCACGACTAGCGGCAAATTAGCCATGGCGCTTATATGTAGCACTGCTTCCATAATATTGCCCATGGGTATGGAGCCGAATGGCCCCAGTGGCAGTTCAAACTTCCAGCGCTCAAAGCCCATATAGCAGGTAACAAGATACATTATGGTGCTGCCCCACATGCTGAGATCATAGCCCCAAGGCAGATACAATACACCCGTATTGTACTTTTCCCAATGGGATACAAAGAAGTTGAAGTAGACCGTTAGGCAGACATAGTACATGCGCAAGGGACGCACGGAGTAGACGCGACTGCGTCCAAATATGCTATACAGGCAAGTGGGTATCAGCATGGCTGTGTACGAGTCCAAGCCATGATCGAAGAGCTCGCCCAATGGACCGGAGAGTCCAATGCGTCGCGCCTGCTTGCCATCTATGCCATCCAAAGTGTAAGCTACAAATACATTGATGGCAGCGCAGAACCAAACCCAACTGGGTATAGGCGTGGTATGTGCCTCGCCAGAGCTGGCCTCAAAGTTCCAGTCGTAGTAGGAGAGCAACACTAAATTCATTGCACCAAACAGGAAGCCCAGAAAGGTCATGAGGTTGGGCGCAAACCAGCGCGGGAAGAACTGCAACATTTGCCATATTGATATTATTATTGATTTATTTACACTGCTTGGCTGCTAACTCACCTTGACAAGCCAATTCCAAAAGGGATGCATCACATATTGACTCAGAGGTGAGGTATCTATGGCGCTGTACTATAAACATAAATAAACAAATTTATAAACGTCACGACAGCACTCCCTACAGATTTCGCACATACTTTATAGTTGTCGAAGCCATTTAGATGCTCCTGCGTTAGATAATCCTGATCAAGCAAACGCTGTAACTTCATCGTAGCTATATGACGCACGTGTTCCTTTCAATTGTTTGCGTACAGTTAGACTAGCAATTGCGGGAGAGGAGACGGCAGCAGACGCGACGATTGATGGCGGCACTCTTGTTGTTGCGTTTGCTGTTGTTGTTGCAATTGACTGACGGGCACCCACTACTTTTAATCTAATTTACATTTATACTAAATTGCATAAGTCAACCGACAGCACTAAAGACGCACATTACGTGTGGCCATAAATAGCAATTTATTGAGCTAAGTAGACTTCTGCTCTTTTCAAAATTATATTGCCGGTTGTTTTTTCCACGCGCACACATACACATACACACACTAACACACAACTTTCTTACACGCACTCAGCTGGCTTTTGGGGGTTGTTTTACAACACACTTTAACGTATTTACATATGTGCAAAAAGCGATGACACGTGTGCATTTATGGTTTTAAAATGCTTAGCAAGCCTATTGTCCATTAGCAAGGCACAATTAATTAATAATTATATTTTAAAGTTGCCACTAGACTAGAGCTGCCAAAAGTATATATCGATATATCGGCAAAAGAATTCGCTATAAGAGATAAGAGTTTTCAAAAATATCGATATATTGACAGTAACTTTCTCATTGATTTACACTTATTGAATGGGCTTTATTGTTGTAGGACGTTTCAAAAATTCATGTTTCAGTTAACAAATCACATTGTATAGAAAACAACCAAAGTGTAATACATAAGTAATGCTTGTGCTAGCCAAGTTGCGTAACAAAATTGATCTAAAATAAACAAAATTAATTGACTTAACGCTGCTAAATGCTATAACTACAATATGATAGTGTAGATGATTATACGTTTTGTTAAGGTAACTGCTTAGTTTGATTTCTTTAAATTCCGTTTACGTATGTTGCCTGGACAGCCGACAGTGCTAAGCAAATGTAGCTTCCAGCCGCCATCTAAGGGCAAATGCACATCGTCATGGCACAATGGGCAGCGAGCAGCACCCGTTTTCAGTTCTGAAAATAAATTATTTTATAATAAACAATCGAAAAGTTGGTAAACAGTTAAAGCTACCACGACAGTAATCCTCCATTTGATGTAGCTCGTAGAGTTGCTTATGCACCGACTCTGTGCAGCGTGTACAGACCACATAGCTCTCTTTGGCTTCGCACTCGCTGGTCAGATGATAATTGAGTGCCGCTACCTCCAGCACTTGGCTGCATTGCGGGCACTTGGTGAGGAATGGACACGTCTTCCAATAATGGCGATCCAGCTGACTTGTATCAACACCGGGACAGCTCCACTCACAGAATGGACAACGACTGTAAAGCGAATAAGAAATTTCACTACATTGCTGTCCGGCTTTAAAGCAAACGACACTTACATCTTGGGCGTATTTTCCTCTGTTGACTCCGAGTTCGAGGCGCTACCTTTGCGTGAATTGCTGGCGGACAGCATGGAACGCTTGAGCTGCTCATTATATTGCTGCTTCCCATTGCAGCTGGCGGTGGCTAAAGCATGTGCGCTTTTAGAGCTGCTGGTGGGATGCAGGAATTGCGTATCCTCAGTCAAATTGTTAAATGTATTACCCTCGACCAGCAGCTCCTGTTTGCGCTGCAGATCGAACTTGTCAAATTCAGTGAATAGCTGGCGATACAGCAGATTGCGTCGCGTGATATCATCATCGGGTGGCAGCTGCTTACGCACTAGACGCGGATTCACCTTGTAGACCAGCAAGAGTATACGCTCGGCTACCTTACGCACCGTCTCCGCTGGATGATGTATGCCAGAACAGCCGCAATCTGAGAGCGCACGACAGGTCATGCCGCTGTGCTTGTCCGTGCTTATACCTTGCGTATTTACTAGTTGCTCTAGCATTTGCAATCGACTCATGGCCAAACGCTGATGTGTACCCGAGCCCACAGTGCGCGAGAGAGCAGGCGCTACCAAATGTTGCTCCGCCACTGCTGGACAGGCAGCTATACTCAGTATAGTGTGTTGCGCCAGCGTATGCAGGCGCGCCGAAGGATCACCCGACTTGGCCAGCAACTCAGGCAGCAGACGATCCACGCAACGAGCCACTTCGCTGGGTGACACACGTCCCGGCACGTACTCTAGAAAGAGCACACGCACCGTTTCGGTGGCTTGGTTAAAAACAGAATAAACCGCATCTCTAACAGCCCGATGCAGCAATAAGGCAGCGCTGCGTGCCACTTTATTGGGACTAGCCACCTGCTCATTGTTGTTCAGCTGCAGCTCCTGCTCCTTAAGAAAGTTACGCAAGCGCACCAAGCCGTCCTCGCGATCCTGAAACTGGCGAGAATAGAACTGCTCAACCTGCAAGCAGATTCAACATTTAGAAATAGTTTGCCTCAGGGATTGCTCTGACTTACCAGCTCACTGCCAAATACAAGTATGGGCAGCGCTGCCTGGCGGCGCTCACGATCGTTGAGACGCGAACGACTGCGATTGGGATCCGCTTCGAGCAGCGCATTGCCCTGGCACTCCCTTAAAAATTCATTAGTATTTGAGCTAAACATGAATTGCGAACGCAACGTGTACGGAACGACAAGGTATACGCCAAAAATAAACGAGACAGTAAAGTAAAAAAAAACGTTACGATAACACATCAACAACTTTTACATTTTACTTTTATACAGCATGCAAGCTAATGCTTCATAGCTAGAATAACAATGCCAAGGACTTACTGTCTCAACGTGGGAATGGTGCGCTCTTCATAGTCGTCATAAGAGTTGCGTGGCGCGCTCTTGTTGCGTCGCCGAAGGGAGCCCTGTCTGCTCGACATGGGCGAGGGTGAAGCTCTGTGTAGGCGCGGTGATTGCGGCAGCTCGTCGTGAGATTTGGCCAACAGATGCAGTGCAGCTGCAGCAGCTGTAGGCGCCACAGCGGCGATGACACTGTCATTGCTGCAGCCATCTGTCGAGGATTTGTCGTCTTGGGTGCTGCTGCTGGCACACTTCGATCCTAAGCTTAGCTCGGCCAAGGCTTGTGCCACATCCTGCAGGCTCGGCGCAGGCGGCAGGCTAGGCTTGCCACCCGCATAGATATCGCAGCTTAGATCATTGGCGCTCTGATAGCCCTCAGTTTCAAGCAGCTGCTGTACTTGTAGCTGTTTCAGCACACAAGCGCGATACATTTCAATTTGCTCCTTGCGCAGCTTGGCGGCACCAAAGTCCTCCTGCTGGACAGCCTGGCGCTTGGCCAGCGCATAGCGTCCCAAACGTTCACCTGCTGTACGTAGCGCTGTCATGCAGAGCTTTAGCTTGCGAGCATACTCGAATCTCTCTGTGGTTACAGCTCGCAGTTTGCGCTGCTCCAGTTCACGTATATGATGCACCACAGACTCCTCCACATACATGGAGAACAGCAGATCATCGCAAATGGAGGCGAGTGCGAGTTCACCGGTCGCAGTATCCACTGGTGGCGCCTCTCCATTCATTTGCTCCTCGCCATTGCCGAGGTGAGCGCTGTCCAGTTCCTCGCCAAGCACATTGACTGCTATTAGAGCAATTTGCCCATTGCTGCTATACTGATTGCTATGTGCGCCTATTAGACGTAGCTTCAAGTGTGTACCACGCCTGGGATTGACTGTAACGCTTTGCAGCTCGCGGGACTTGTAGTTGGTATTGGCATTATCTGCCAGCGCCACAAAGCCCAGAAAATCAAAGTACTGCGAAGATGGCGTGCTAGGTATTGACTTTGGTGAGTAATGCAGCCAGAGTTCAACCTTTTCAGCTGCAGAATACGTTTACGTTAATAGCATACTGTTCTTTTTGGTAAATAAGCAGTTCTTACTTACGTATCAGATACTGGTGGGCTAAGAGTTGTATGCGGTAGATCTTTGCCGGCTGATGAAAACGCAAAACAATATCGTGTGTATTCAGTCCGCTGCTTACGGCACTACGCCAGCCGTGCACTGTGGGGCCATGGTTATTAAGCTCGCTGGCCGGAAAGCTGGCGTCTTCGTCTAGAAAATCAAATTTTAAAATAAAACGGCCAGTTAGCAAATTGATATCTTCAGAAGTTAGTGTTGGTTAACAGTTCGCTCAGTTTTTGATCAGCTGTGGTTTGTTTATGCTTACAATTTGTTGTTTATTTTTTTTTTACTTGCAACTAATTATATCTTTATTAGCGTAGCATAAGTCTGGTGGCTTAATAAGATCACTTAAATTTAATTTTATACTATTGAAAACAAATGGACTATTGAAAACTGGCGATAGTTATCGATGGCTTGGTTCCACCTCTACTAGCAACAAGAAAACGTAAACAGAGAGATAGTGTGGGAGAGGGAGAGATTCCCCCACGTATGTTTGTGCCTTGATTGTCAAAAATGCACACATATGTATTTAAGAGCACCACGCAAGTTGTTTTAGTTTAGTCGCGTTGTTACCTGTGCTGAAGTTATTAAATTCTAAACAAAATGCCGCAAGCAAAGAATTCTGCCTGGCTGCAGATACAAAGCATATTGAACAGCATAAATCATATGCTGATCTTGTTGGTGGCAGTTTTCTTTTTTGTGTTGGCAAGGAGCTTGGATTTCAAAGATACCGCCATGCACATGTTCTTGACCGGTACAGGTGTAAGCAACCAAACAACATAAAATATATAATTATCTTATCTAAATTTACACGTATTTTTGCAGTTTCATGTACTGATAAGCGAGGCCTTGATGTCACATTACAAAATAAATCCTATAACTCGCTGGATTTCGCATAAGAACAAGTCTCGCTATCATGGACTGCTTCAAGTGATTGGAGGCTCCATGGTGCTGCTGGGAGCAGTGGGCAAATTTACTGATAAGGACGTTCATTGGAATACGTGGCATGGCCGCATTGGTAAGGTTAAAGTTCACATAAATTTAACAGTTCATTGAGCAGCAAGTTAACATTAATATGTTTTGATATGTAGGTAGTGCTGCCGCTCTAGGCTGTTTTGCAAGCCTTGTGGGTGGCTTAGCTAATTTCTTTCAACCCAAGATTGCATTAAAGTACTATTCACCCTCGGAGTTGCGTTTTCGCCATAATCTCTTTGGTTTAATCAACTTTACGCAAGGCATGGCTGCTATCTTTTTGGGCTACTATTCCAGATTCTTCACACGTTTTGTGGACAACCAATATATACCCGCTTTGATGCTGACAACAGCGCTGGTATATTTGTTAACCATGATTGGTCCAGTGTCCTCGCTGCTAACCAAGCTCAAGTACAGACGCCAAAGGGCACAATAGAGCCACGTAATTTGTGCTGGGCTCTAGTTGCTTTAAAAAAGAGAGAGGCTATAATAAGGCGAACAAACTTTGTGAACTGCAGCAAAAGCAATTCAATTGCCTGCGCTTGGATTGTTGCCAGAAATGTTGTCTGCAGCTTTAATTGTATATACTATTTGCAGTATAAATATATATATATATGTGTTTTCTGTGCAATAGAGTTGCGTCGTTTTATTCAGAATAAGATTAATTGAACTGGTATTCCAAATGCAGTGCGCGTATTCAGTCATTCTATAACTATTAGGCTTAAATTATGCACTTGCTCGATGCCTATGAGATACATAATTCATTTAATTTATAGTACAAATATTATAAAAGGAGTCAAAAAAGAACGACTAAATTTATTCATCGAATTGAACTAAAAGCATCAACTCAAATGTATACAGAGCACACGCTAGACACAAATATACATATTAGGGGTAATTAAATTTAATATATGACTGAGAACGCCGGCTTAAGTACGCCATTTATCTTTAACCTGCCTATAGTTAAATCAAATGTCAACGTTATGAGCGTTAATAGACATGAACTCTACTGAACTTAATTAATCTCACTTAAACTAATTTGTTAAACAAACTTAATAAAGTCAACTCAGGTCAGTTTATTGATTTCTCAAGTGCACTCAACTCGAAGCTCTGCAATTTGTTAGTGTAACACTAGCGCAGTTGGTAACGATAACTAAAACAAAAAGAAAATTATAAATAAACAAAACAGAAAACAAATAAAACAACAAACATATATGAATTTCATTATAGCTAGTTAATATTATATCTTTACCTGAGGCAAATACCACATTAAATGATATTTTTTTGGCCATTGCGTTTATGAGTACACACTAAATTTACTACGCGCAGTTCACATTTACTAGTTTTAATTAAATATTAATTCCGTTGCCGTTGGCAACATTTGGCTGTATTGAAAATTTAATTGAAAGCGTTAGCAAATTGCAGTTGCAGTATATCGATATACAAATGCACAAACGGCAGTTATACTAACTTACATACACACACATAAATCTTATCGATATTTAGGCACGTATCATTCAACACAATTTATTTGAATGGGCGCGTGACGTGACAGCTTATCGCTCACACGCTCATCTTTAATACTTACTGTTTACGTTTCATTGCTAGAACTTTTTATGTGCAATACAAAATGACAACAAATAGTCACAAATACAGCATACTGCTACCCACCTACAACGAAAAGGATAATTTGCCTATAATAATATGGCTAATAGTAAAATACATGAAGGCTAGGTAAGTAGTTGAGGCATAAACTGTATTTGAAAACATAATAACAAGCAACCTCAACAGTGGCTACGATTACGAAGTGATTATAATAGACGATGGCAGTCCGGATGGTACACTCGATGTAGCTAAGGATTTGCAGCAGATCTATGGCGAGGACAAAATATTATTGCGTCCGCGTGCTGCCAAGCTCGGCCTGGGCACTGCTTATATGCATGGCATAAAGCATGCAACCGGTGACTTTATATTACTCCTAGATGCAGATTTAAGTCATCATGTAAGTCAAACACTTCGTAATAATGCGTTTTATTCAAGTGTACGTGTCTTTTGCAGCCGAAGTTTATACCAGAGTTTATAAAGCTGCAGCAATCGGGCGATTATGATATTATATCAGGTTCACGATATGTGGGTAACGGAGGCGTCTTTGGCTGGGACTTTAAGCGCAAGCTTATCTCACGCGGTGCTAACTACCTATCCCAAGTACTATTGCGTCCCAATGCTAGCGATCTGACGGGCTCATTCCGACTATACAAGAAACCAGTTCTGGAGAAGTGCATTGCCAGCTGCGTCTCCAAGGGCTATGTCTTCCAAATGGAAATGTTAGTGCGTGCGCGTCAGCATGGCTTTACTATAGCTGAAGTGCCCATTACATTCGTGGATCGCATTTACGGTACTTCCAAGCTGGGAGGCACCGAGATTGTGCAATTTGCCAAAAACTTGCTCTATTTGTTTGCCACCACCTAAAGACAACAATAAACAACAACAAGCGCGTGAATAATGACTTAATTGGACTTTTAATTTGCTTCTTTTTTGTTTTTTTTTTTTGGTATCTTAGCTTTCTTTTTGTACATCTGGTAAGTTTTTTGTTTATTTTTGTGAAGAATTTTTACATACAACTAATGAATTATGCATGAGAACGGTTTTTATGGTGATATTTATGTAACTCTGAATAATAATTGTTTTAATTTTGTGTAATTTGCATAAATGTATAATTTGAATAATGATAACTAATGTTAATTGATGCTCATCCCCATTAATTACTCAAGTTAAAAACTTTGTGCTGGTTATCCGGATCCCCATACAATGTGCCGCAGTCATCCTCCAAGGCATCACCACTGCCACCGCCATAATTCTTCAGCGCCAATGTAAGCAGATCATTGCGATCCTTGAGCGCAAGCACCACAAATGCACCGTTTGGTAAAATCTCACAGGTGCAAATCTGAGCTGGTGGCTTAAATACGGCCAAGGACTTGGCTGTTAGGATTGAAAAAGAAATAAAAAATTAATATAAATAAATATGTGATAGCTTTACGCTTTACCTGAGCTGAGCTCCCACATGCGCATGGCGCCGTCGCGTCCCTCCTTGTCATAGGAGACCAACACCTTGCCCAGTGGATCTAACTTTAAATATGTCACGGGTGCATTGTGTCCAATCAACGTACACTTGCAGTTGCCTGTCACCAGATCCCATATCAATATTTTGGCATCTTCCAGGCCAGCAATGACGCAGGCATTTAGCTGAGATATGGCCAGAGAGACTGTATTGCAGCTGGGCTTCCATTTCTTGAACAAAGTGCCACTCTGCAGATCGTAGACAACAATAAAGTTGGGAGTGGTGGGCTCGTTGAGCTCCTTGGCCACCACACACACATAGGAGCCCTCGTGCGTTATGGCGGAGAGTGAGGTGACGAAATCATGATGTGGTATGCGGAGATCATAGAGCAGCTTGCGCTGAGTCAGATGCCAAACGAGCAGTGGGAAGGGTTTCTGTGTCTCATCGCCGCAGACTAGAATGCTGCAAATAAAAAGAATTAATTGCATGAAATGTAGAGAAAATTAATTTGCTGCTTACCGTCCATCGCCCGAGACAAGCAGCGAGTTAAGGAAACGATCCTCGCCCGCCTTAAAAGTGGTCACACAGTCGCCCGACTCCAAATTCATAAGATTCACGTACATGCGATTGCGTGAGAGACAAACCAGATGATTCTGATCGTGCTGACCAAAGTACGGCATCTTTTGATTCATGACGCCCTTCAAGGTGACCTGAATCATAAACAAAGCGCTAATTAAATTGCAACACATTGTTGGCTGCTGCTCAGACTCACCTTGAACTTGCCCTCGTCCAAGTTGATGACGCGTATCTCACGGCGACAGAGCACCGCTGCCTCATAGTTGCCCACGGGGCACATGGCCGTGGGTTGTTGTATGCCCTGCAGTTCGCGTATGCGGCAACAGTTCTTTACATCCCAAATACAGATCTCGGCGCGTTCGGTGCTCAGCGAGGCAACATAGCCACGCTGTGGCAAGTTCATGAGCACATCATAGCCTTTTACGCTGGCTGCGTTTTCAGTTGATGGCGGTGTAGTAGTCTCCTGCTCTGGCGGCGTCGGTGGCGGGTCGTTGACCTCCAGCTGTGCATTGAGTATCTCGAGAAAGGCAAACTCCAGCTCATTGGTGTACTCCCACCAGGAGCGTATCTTCTCATCGTCCTTGAGCTCGGGTGATTGCCGGAAGCGTGTCTTTAGATAGTATTTCATAAGCGTATAGAACTGCTGACCATCGTAGCTCAGCTCGTGCAGATAGCGCACCAGAAAGTCCTTTAGGAAATTGATATGCACATAATCCGTGGACTGCTCGCCGCTGCCGCCGGTGGTGGCCAGCCATTGGGCATGGAGTATATCGTGCAGCAGATGCGACGGCCCTGTGGCAATCACCTTGTTCGCAATCCACTGCAGATCCGTAAAGTAGAAGCAATTGAATAGTATGTCGATCTTGTGCGGCGCCGCTTTGTCCTCGATCACCGCACAAAAATGATGATAAGGCAGTTTTAAGAACTTTTGGTAGTTGTAGCTGCGAAAACAAACAATTGAGTTTATATATTCAGTGCTTGATTAGTTAGTTGGGCAGACTTACGATTTAATATTTCCACTCGCTTTGAACTCGCTGTCCTGACGATCGAAGTAGTCCCGCAACGCTTCATGTACCAGCCACTGCTTCTGCGAATATCTCGCCAGGACGGCGCGTCCGAAGCTTCTGTCCGCAATGCGTATGTTCTTAAGGCCCAGCAGCATTGGTCCCATCAGCCAGCAGAACTTTGACCAGATCTTGAAGGCGACCTGCGCCTCCAGCTGTGTCATCTTCTGAAATACGCCCAGGCAGTCGCTCTCCCTGATGCCCCAACGCGACAAGCGCACAATCAGCAGCAGCACCTCGACCTGATCTGCCGTAAACTTGCTCTCCAACACCTGCAGTATCTTGCTCGAGATGTCACCAATCTCGCTAATCGGTTGCGCCACATGTCCCAGCCAGGCCAGCCACCACAGCGACTTGGCATGATACGGCGTCTTGCCATGCAGCGACTTCCACTCATCCGGCAGCTTCAACGCTCCATTTGCTGCATAGAAATCTCCGCCGCCTGAGCTGAGTATATCATGCCACTGACGCTCCGTGAATTGACGCAGACGCAGGAAGCAGCGCGGCGGCAAATTGAGCTGCGACAGTGTCTCCAGCAGATCAAAGCCAGCCTCCTGCTCCTCCTCAGATTCGGCCTCCTGCTCGCTCACCGTCAGTATGAGCTTGCCACTGTTGCCCAGCTGTTGTGGCAGCCAATCCAATTCCGCATTATGCTGCAGCTCATCCAGGCCATCTATGATAATGACAAAAAAGCGCTGCTGACGCTCCAGTATCTGACCTATGATCTCCGTATAAGCCGACAGAGTCTATAAGCATAGAAAAAATACAATTCAAATTTAAAATATTGTTTAGATTTTAATATTTGCTACTCTTTCATCCAACTTACATGCGGCACTTGGCACTGTTGTCCCGACTCGATCACGGACATTTGGTTGGCTATCGAGCCCAGCAGCGAGGTGAGATCGGAAGAGCGAGCGCTCAAATTGGCATATCTACAATATAAAGTAAAATTGAGTAAAATATATAAATTGAATTAAGTGTGTGTGGGACGCACCTGAGCACAAGCTGTGCCTCTGGCTTCCAGCGATGCACATTCTCCATAATCTTGGACACCAGCACGCTCTTGCCGCTGCCACGTGCACCAGACACTACCAGAGGCTGGGCAGTGCTATCGCGTATATATCGCTTGACATCGTTCATGATGTCAAAGTTGGCCGAGTTCTGTGCCAGCAGCTTGGAGTAGTGGCCGACTAGCTGCAGTTCCTCGAGCAGCACCCGATCTACGCCCAGCGTATTGTAGGGAATGCTCTTCTGCAGATTCTCCTCGAAGATGCTCGCCAGCGATTTGTCCAGCAGACTCTCAATGACAGCGGAGAGCTCATCGTCCAGTATATTCATGGTGGGCAGCAGACGTATGAGATTCTTTTCGCTCAGGTGATTCTTGAGCTCCGAATAGATGCGCGTAATGCGACGCAGCACCTCCAGTTCCAGCTGCGTGGCATTCTCCGGGGCACGCGAGTACTGCGCACCCGTTTGCACCCAGATGCAGCGCTTGGCAAGCTCATGGCTCATGAGCACAGTGTTGTTGATCTCCTGCTCGACGACAGTGGTTAGATACGAGTCCTTGACATCGTCGGAGAACAGACGCAGCAGCACCGCGAGCAGCTCGTTGAGCTCGGCGTTCACCTCCTTGCAGTAGGGATCTATTTGCTGCGTGTAGAGGCGATGGCACATGGGCTGATAGGAATTGTCTATGGTGTACCACTTCTCCAGCAGCAGCTTCTCCGCATCGCTGGCTGCGCTGAGCACGGAAGTAAAGTCCTGGCTTTCTATAGTCAACGGCAGCATGGGTGTGCCTAGAGTGGCACCCAGGAAGAGCACGGGTATGATATAGGCGCCCGCTGCATGGCGCGTAATCTCGCAGAGACAATTGGCGGCCTCCTCGTGGCCGCCCTGCGCTTCCAGCGGCGTCTGTGTCCAGCGCTTCACCTCCTGCAGGCGTGAGAAGTCCTTCTTTGCCTGACCATTGCACGGCTCAGCGGCTGCATCCTTGCTTGGCGACTCCATGTCATGCACATCGGCAATGATGAAATCGAATCCTTTGCTTTGGCACTTGCTCTTGAAATGTTTGTACAGACTATAGATGACACGCTTATGCTTCTTGTACTCGCTGCTATTGTCCGCCAATATATAGATGACAATCTTCTTGTCGCGCTCGATCTTACGGCCAGGCGGCGGTTTGCCTTGCAGCAGACTCAGATTGCCCATGTAGGCGCTGGCATTGGCCACATCGTTGGGCGCCAGCGCCGCCTGCGGCGTGGTGCTGTTGGAATCTACAGACAAAACAAATTTAGCAAAAGAAATGAATGATTCCCAAATTTACTCACCCTTTTCGATTGCATTGGGCTTGCCTTGTATGCTGGACTGCTGCTGCAGTTGCGCCGCCTGCTGTCCATTTGCTGTTTGAGCTTGTGCTGTTGTTGGGGTTGTTGTTGTTGTCGTCGTCGTCTCCGGAAGCGCTTCAACAGCCGCCAGCGGCGCACGCTTCTCCTCAGTGGCCTTGGCCGCTGCATCGTTGCCCAGCAACGCATCCTTTCGGTCAGCGCCAGCTTCCTGATATGGTGGGGAGCTAAAAAAAGGAGCAAAATAAAATTAAAATTGATTTCCTTTCCATTTTGT
The DNA here is from genome assembly GCF_011750605.1 of Drosophila busckii. Classification (NCBI taxonomy): domain Eukaryota; kingdom Metazoa; phylum Arthropoda; class Insecta; order Diptera; family Drosophilidae; genus Drosophila; species Drosophila busckii. Next base: position 3,316,493 of record NC_046604.1, read on the forward strand.
ATTGTAATTTAACTTACTCATCGGATTTCTCGGACGCGCTGTCTTTGTCCTTTTTCTTCTTTTGCCCGGAACTACACACGTTGCCCATGGTTAGTTTCAATATTTGTGCTCTACTAGTTACTGTTAAACTTAATGCTGTCTATTGCTGTCCTGCGAAAGTTTTAATACAAACATTTATTTATTAATTTACGTATTATTTAATATTACTGCACTTAGGGGAGTAAGCCTCCTTAGGGAAAGGAATTAGCCAGCTTCTTATACTTATAATGTTTACAAAGTGGTTCGGTGGGCAGCAAAACAAAAGTTCAAAAAATATTTGGTGGTAAAACTTTGTGGCTAATCTGCGTTAAGTGCGGGCTGGGTCATCGAAATCTGCCCTAACCACTTCTAAGCTTAAATTTATGTACACACTGAAATAGTTTACTTTATTTTTATAAAACTTTCAAAAATTTAAGTTCAAGCTTTTTTAAGTGCTCTTAAATATTCTTGTAAGTTTAAAGTTCAAACGATTCATTCCACTCTGGAGAAAAATGTCCAATTGTCTTTACAGTTAACGAAAACTTTAAATTTAACAGACCCCGCTTGCTGTAAGCTTAACATATGTTAAGCTTACCAAATTAATTTAGCATTTGTTTATTAATTATATGCCTGGACTTATTAATATTGAGCTTTTGCTAGCGTTGAGCATATTGATTAAATGTAGCATTTAAAGTGGCTACGATTAAATTTTACTTTTTGTTCATAACACGGAAATGGGGCTACAACAAAATGTTGTTAAACAAACAGTTGAATAATTATATGCACATGTGTGTGTGTGTACATTTTTGTTTATAAATTTGTTTATAATAAACAAAGTTGCTACAACAGGTCAATGACAAAAACAAAATGAACTGTAATGTTTGGTAGCTTGCATATCCTGAGCGAATGAGCGTGCGAGCGAGCGAGAGCGTAAGAGTGTGAGAGAGTCAGCGAGCGCGTGAGTATGAGAGCGCAAAAGCTCGCTAAACGCATGCTCGCTACTGAACTTTGTGTGCGTGTATTTGTGTTAGTGTGTGTGTGTGTGTTATTTTTTTTATATGGAGAGATTTCTGCGTTAATCAAGTAGCCGTTTGGGTTGGGGGTGGGTGGTCTGCTTTGGGTATTGCTGCTGCTTCTGCTGCTGGTGCTGCTGTCACTGCTTTTGGATTTTTGTGTACACGCTTGAAAATTGTTGACGCGCACTGGCTTCAAATATAAATTTTATGCAGCAAGCTTTGCTTTAAAGTCTCTATACTCTTATACACATATACATATAGATGTAATTTATTGAATATCAAGAAGTTATTTTCGATCACAAGGCGTTTCAATTTGAACTTTTAGTATTTTAACAGCCTTAGCTATAAATAAATTTGTCTGTATGTAGACACATGTATAATTCTTTTATATATTCACATATATTTTTTTATTTGGTTCGACATTTTGTCGCGCATATTTTCGAAAAAATAAAATTATATACTTTTCAATAGCAATTAATATGTCCGAATATTTATTTGCGCATATGCCACTTACACTTAACTGCATACATATGTAAGTACTTTCATGCATACTCAAATACATATATACACTCGACTGTATGTGTATGTGTGTGTATGTATCAGCATGTGTGTGTGTGTGTATGCATAGCTTAGTTGGTTATTTGATTTATTTTAATACACAAATTTCTGGCACTTACTTTTTTTACGCGCTTCTCGCACGCTTCCCCTGCCCGTACCCGTACCCCCGACAAATCGCACGTAGCTAATACATTTCCCACCCACCGACTACTACTGCACTTGCACTTGCCCTCTTTTATTTTTATTCTTTTCTTTCTATTATTATTCACAGCGCTCTCAATTAATTGCTTAATCAAAACGATTCTTTTTTTATGCGGTCTGTACATTTGCACTAAGACATCTTTGCCAAATTTATACGAAAAAATAACTTAAAAAAAAGAACGCGAAACCGAACCAAACCGAAATGCAAAAAAAAACTAAAACTGTTTTCTTTGCTATATAATTTTTCTTCTGCTTTTTTTTTGTGCTTGTATATTTCTCAGTTAGTTTTTCCCGTTTTTGTGCGCTATGTTCCGTGCCCGCCGTGAGTTGTTCTACTCTGAGCGTTTGGGAAAATTTGCCCGACGCATACAAAAAGCTTTTTGTGGCGTCAAAAGCTTTTACGATTTTCTCAAAGTTGCCGCAACGAGGGCGGCAACTGTTGTGGCAAAAGAACAGTTAAAGGAAAGTCCGAAGCGAGCTGCTTTCTATATAATATTCATTACAATATAGTAACATTATAATATTAAAACTTAAGTCGTTTTTATAATTGATTAATTACTATAGCAAATAAATGCTACTAAATATATACATATATGTAATTCACAATTTATGAGAAAACGTTATGCTTTTAATTGAAAAACAAAATTAATGTTTTTACTTGCACTTTATAGTTTAAAAAAAAAAATTGAAATAGTATAAAATAAAGTTTAAAAAATATTACTTTCGCCAACGTTGGCTACGAACCCCGACCCATGAGATTAAGAGTCTCATGCTCTACCGACTGAGCTAGCCGGGCATATATTCGCGTTAAAATTATGTTAGCCCAACATTTATTTTCGATATTTTTCAAATCCTTGGATTCGTATTATTTATTTTTAAAAAGCTAGCAATCACTATAAGCGACAAATTAGATATTGACAAAATTTTCAACATATTTAGCATAAAAATCTTTTTGAGTAGCTACTTTTGTGTTAGAAAAATGTTAGCACAAGAAATGTAATTTTAATGTAATTTTTTAAATTACTGGAGTATTAACAGACTTAACATATTAACTCTAATGTAATTTAATTGTGAACTTATAAGAGTTTTAAGGAGCTAATAAATTCAATTTCATTCATTGATGCAAATATAGATTTAACCGAAATTCTGAGAAACTTTGTAAGTCTTTTAGCCAACGGATGCTGCTTGAACTCTTTCCAGCTGTCAAATATGTCGACCCACTGAGAGCGTAGAGCAGTCCGGAGAGAAAGAGAGAGATTAGTACTGCTCAAAAGGACCGAAAATATTTTTGAGCAGCTGGACTGCATTTGGTATCGTGACGCCAAAGTGTGCAGACTGCAGTACGCCAAAAAGCTAAGAAAAACAGAATAAATAAATAAATAAAAAATCAGGTTGCTAAAAATTAGCACAAAAACCTTAACAAAATAATTAAAATGCTAGAAAAGTAAAGTCGGCAATAAAAACGATAAAAAGCAGTTGAAGCCAAAAGCAATTTGAATTTAAAACTTGAACAAAGATGAATCGTTTGCTGCTGCAGTGTCTGATAACGACGTTATTGCTCTACAAAGGTGAAAAAACAGCTTAGATTATATACTAAGAACAATTGTGGTGGGCAAATTTTAGAAAATTTAGATGATTTTTGAGCTTTGACCGAACGAAAAATGTATATGCGTCTGGGTTATATAAGCAAAGTTTAGAGTGCGCAGGTCCCAAAAGCTGAGACCAAATGACGGCTGGACCAAAAGGGAAATGGGTCAATGTTTTTGAGTGCGCGCAAGTGTGACAAACCAAAAACACAACAAGAAGCGTGGAATCAAAACAAATCAACACAAAACGAAAGTGTGGGGGGCTATGACTGACAGCTGACATTATTATTGGCCCTTATGGTTTACTCTTTCTGCTTTTCGTGTTTGCAGTCAGCTGCGTGCCAACGACAAATGGCAGCTTGGTAACCACTACGGAAATACCGCAACAGGACGACGATGATGATGACTGGGATGAGAGCGAATCGCTTGAGTCAGATGATGGACGCATCTATAAGAATCCACGCAATTCACCATCCACGGAGTGTCCGCGAGATGAGGAGCAGGCCACGCTGCTGGGACAAAAATGTTTGCGCAAATGCTCGTCGGATGAGGACTGCAAGAGCAAGAAGAAGAAATGCTTGTGCGATGGCGTCTGCGGCAACTCATGCATTAAACCAGGTGAGCTGGGAGTTTGAATTATATGTACATATTTTTTAAATATTTTATATATGTATGTTTTATAATATATTGTTTCAATGTAATCCAAGTTGGACATTTATTTTTGAAACTATTTATAACAACAGAAATATATAAGCACACATATTGTGTTTGATAATTCCAAAAAAATTATTTACATGCATCAACTTTACTAGATTGTTCTGAATCAATTAAAAGTTATATACAATTTATTATTTATTATTATTACAGATCGCGAGTGTCCAGAGCTGGCGCAGCCCAGTCTAGGTCAAGTCACTGTAGCTGGTCGACACTTTGGCGCTCGAGCATCCTACAGCTGCCCCCATGGCTACCACGTGGTCGGTCTGCAGAGTCGCCTCTGCCAAGCCGATGGCAACTGGGCGGGCGCGGAGCCAGCCTGCAAGCAGAATAGTAAGTTGGCTTCAATAAATTTAATAAATGCAAACTACAGATAAAACTTTTCCATGCACAGTTTACTGTTTAAAGCCGCCACAGATCGAGCACGCCAGAAATTCTGCCTTGCCGGAGCAGGAGACTTTTGATTTGGATTCTACAGTGCAGTATCATTGCCATACGGGCTATGTAACCAACGGATTTCCACGTGCCAAGTGTCTGGCCATAGATAACCAAGCCAGCTGGTATGGACCGGATATTCAATGCGAACGTAAGTTCTCTTACATGTTTTGACTCTTTTACTTTGTTAGTAACTCTGCTTCTTGGTCTATTGCCAGCTCGATCTTGTGGTCAGCCGCCGGATCCGGCTAATGGCTGGCATGCGGGCGAATGTTACACTTTTGGCTGCAAGATCACCTACAATTGTGGCAACGGCTATGAGCTGGTTGGCAAATATGAGCGCTACTGTCAGTCCGATGGCTCCTGGACTCCCAAGGAGCTGCCCACTTGTGTGTGTAAGTATTCAGTCTTTTTATGATTTACATAACCGAAATTCTTATAACTTTTTATTTATTAATCCACCAAAGCGGATAACGAAAATGCAACCACTACCCAAGCATCGTTGTCCTAAGCCCAAGCTTCCCTACAAATTAACACGTACTTTGTTCCGATCCCAAGTTAAATAATGCTCAAAGTCAAAAGAAATTAAATCAATTATATAAATAAAAGACGTTCTGCATTCAAAGCAACTTAGCATTAACCTAAACAAAAATATCTACACTTAATCAATTAACAAAAGATTACAACAAATTGTTAAAATTTTACTCAAAACGTTGTTGTTGTTGGCCTATTTACGAATGTTAATCGAATAAATAAAAGTTACCACAAATCTTAAGCCAAACCCCCAGTTGTTTTATTTGAAAGGTACTTGTGGTTTTTTTTTCTAAGATTTGTGGTAACTTGGGTTCGGAAAGATATTCCATATGCTTTCCATTAAAAAATAATTGAAAAAAGAAATTGGCTGAAGGCAGTTTAGGAAAAAATTAGATTTTAAATTCAGCATGCTGTTTTCTAAAGTTTATATTAAACTTCATGAGAAACATAAAAACGACTATACAATTTCAAAATGTTTTTAAGTACAGTTATTATATTATCATTATATCAATGCAATTAAAATTAAATTAATTTTAGTATAAATATTTTTTTAATTTTGATAAAGAAGAAAAAAAGTTAATACTCGCCCAACGTGGGGCTCGAACCCACGACCCTGAGATTAAGAGTCTCATGCTCTACCGACTGAGCTAGCCGGGCATATATATCGACCGCGACTATTTTCGCGATTGATAATTTCGATTAAAATCACGTCTATTTATAAGAATTTCAAGATTCTAAAATTATAACAAATAATTTATTGTTAGACAAAAGCTAAAATGCTAAACAACAAAAGCGCTGATGAGTGTTAAATTATTTATGAAATATATTCAGCATTTAAATTTATAAATTGAGACCTGTATTATAATATAATAATTATACATTTGTTTGTTTGCATAATTTGTTTGCTTTCTCAGTGGTTACATCTGTTGTCTGTCCTACACCCGAAAATCCAAAGAATGGCAAAGCAACCTATACCACATTGGCCTACAATTCGGTGGTGAGCTATGAATGTCGTTACGGCTACACGCTCGTGGGTGAAAGCTCCAGTCGCTGTGGAGCGAGCGCCAAGTGGAGTGGCACTGTGCCCAGTTGCAAAGGTAAGCTGAAACTCCCTATATATCCAACTATCTATTTTACGCACTCCCACACTACATGCTATAGAAATAAACTGTGGACATCCGGGCGTGCTGTACAATGGTTGGATTGAGAACATTGAGGCGGGCACGGGACTGGGCGCAAGCATTATATTTCGCTGTCAGCCGGAAATGTTGATCAATGGTCAGGGCTCGAGTGTCTGCCAAATTGATGGGCGCTGGCGCAACGTTTTACCGGAATGTCTGGCACCTTGTGTGGTGCCCACAATATCTCAAGGCGTTGTCACAGCAATTGAGATCATCACCGATGAAAATGGAACCACAATTATTGCGCCCAGTACCACGACCACCACACAATCGCCCACGCAGATCTTAGGTGGCGTGGAGAAGGTCAAACATGGCACCGCGCTGGAGGTCAAGTGCGATGAGAATTACGAGTTTCCAGTATCGCTCTTAAGTCCACCTACTTGCAACAATGGGACCTGGAGCATTATACCGCGTTGTGTGCCCGCTAGATGCAAGAGCATGCCACGCCCACCCAAGCATGGCATGGTTATGGCGCCAAAAACGGAGCATGGCATGAAGGCGCGCTTCAAGTGCAAGGATGGCTTCAAGCTGGTCAGTCCCGAGGGCAAGGATATTACCGACCCGCATGATTATGTGCTTACCTGTTCCTTTGGCAATTGGACTGGAGAGACGCCCAAGTGCGAGGAGGTCTTCTGCTCATTCCCGGGCTATATACCACACGGCAAGGTGCTGCTCGTGGGCAACATGGGTCTCTACGATTATAGGCCATATGTCAAGAAGATTGTCAACAACAAGCAGATCATGTACGATTGCGATAAGGGCTACGTGCTAGAGGTAAGCTTCACTTTTGTTGCTAACTATTTTAATTATGAAATAATGCACATATTTAAACACAGCTTTCATTTTGATAGAACTCGATAAATTTGAAATACATTTCACAATTGCTATCTAAATTATCGAATGGTTTTTTGCTTATTTGACAACACTGATCAATTTTTAAAGTTTGCATATGCAATTCTTATCGAAAGGATAAAAATAATCGAAATGTTGAATAACAGCTTTTTTTTATTGACAACACATTTAATTACTTAACAGGTGGGTCCACCTGGTGCAACTTGCGTGGGCGGCAAATGGCGTCCGCTCGACTTGCCACAGTGTCTGCTGGGCCAGCATCCGCGTCTGCGCTGGAATCGCCGACGTCGTCGTCGATCACTTGATCTACGCCAGCTGCGTTCTGTTTATTTGCTGCGACGACAGCGTGAACTGCAGCGACAATTAAGAGAGCATCAGGAACATCAGCTGGAGCAGGCGCACAGTTTGCAGCGCCAGCGACGCAGTGCAAATACTAGTCCCTCGGACATTGATTTAGCCTACTCCAAATACTATCAGAAGATCAAGGAGCGCTATCAGCGCTATGTGCGCAAGATGCTGGGACATGATAGACTGTATAAGAACTCACATGTGCAGGATGGTCGCTGGTACAATCAGTATAACAATCCGGAGCTGGTAATGATGCACAAGGCAACGCAAAAGTGGCGCAATGCGGGCGAAGGCGATGAGTATGCGGATGAGAATGAATACCATGAGGCAGTGGCCACGGTGCCCATGCCCAACATACATCAGGCATCACGTTATAGCAGTCGCTGGCAATCTGAGCAAAACTCCAATGAGGCGCCCTTAATACATAGTCGGGATACCAATACAGCACGTCTCAGTCGCAGCAAGGCTTTGATCGATCAGCTCAAATCGCAAATAGTGCGACGACGACGCAAGCGCAGCGGCAGCGGAAGCATCTCTTCGGCGCCACCCTCCTCCGCGAGTTTGCCGGATACGGCCGATGTGGACAGCAGTGACGACGTCGGCAAGACTGGAGCGGCAGGCGGTGGAAATGGTAAGCGTCTGCGTGGACCCTGCGAGGAACTCGATTGGGACTCCTTTGCCAACATTACCACTGTACGTCCAGGCAAGGTGCCAGGACGCACAGCCGTCGGCATTATGCTGCAGCTGGAATGCAATGCAGGCTTCAAGCTGAACATCAAGGGAGAGAATGCCACGGCGCGTTGCATACGCGGTATTTGGAAGCCCGAACTGCCCAAGTGTATGTCTGCGCCGTGTCTAGTGCCCGCCGTAGAGCATGGCCAGTACTACAAAGTGGAACCGCATACCAAGCAACTAAGCGATAAGCCTTCATTAACGCCATTGTCCACCTACGAGGAAATACAATCGAATGAGTTTATAACACTCGAATGTGAGGATGGCTTCAATACACAGGTGAGCTCGATCGAGCATAAAGAATGTTTTATTGTTGATATATAAATTAAACGAAATGCTTTTCAGGGATCTGCCCAGCTGCGTTGCGCGCATGGTTCCTGGTCAGTGAATGCCTTCTCTGAGTGCACCTCAGTGCCCTGTACGCTGCCCAACATGCCTGGCGTCATCTATGAGGCAAGCCCACCAGTTAGTCTCCCAACAGCAAATTCTCACTATTCTCTTTCACTCTCAGGGCGGTTATCGCGCTGGTCTGACCATTGGTCATGGCAGCTCTGTACATGTGCGCTGCGAGCTCTCCACCAATGCCAATCCCATTGAGATGTCTTGCCACAAGGGTGTGCTAACGCCTCCCAACGTGCACTGCGAGACAGGGTTGCGTAAGTCACGCGAGGAGCTGGAACATGCCACACCCACACCCGCCAAGTTGGAGCATAACAAGCAGGAGCATAACGAGCTAGATGAGAATCATCACGACGGCAACAATACAGATGAACATGAAGATCACGCGATGTGCGGACATCCCAGTCTAACAGATGGCGCCTTGGTTTACAAGTGAGTGCGGCATAACTTGCTGATTAGCAATCAGAGTACACTCGTTATAATCTCGCAGAAATCCTGACCATGTGGAGGATGGAATTTATGAAAGCGGCACTGAGATCTTCTTCAACTGCATACCCAATGCGGCAGGCGATCGTCAGACTTGGCGTATTATCTGCGACAATGGACAGTGGGTTGGACGTTCCTTTAACTGCGGTAGGTTTTCAGTATGACTTGGGATTGCCTTAGAGTTCACTTTTATCGCTCGCACACAGAGAACGGCACGTGCTTGTTCCGTAACAACGAGGCCAATGTGGTGAGCTTTTATAATGATCTGGAAATCCGTGAAGATATCGTGGAGTTTCCACCAGGCGCTACTATTATCTCTAGGTGATTATTGGGCAACAAAAAATGTACTTTATAAATAAAACTTCCCGCTTTTAGATGTGTTGACATTGGCAAGTTCTCCATGATGGGCAGTCATGAGCGCACCTGCATACACTCGGAGTGGACCAACACCAAGCCCATTTGCTCGGGTCTCAATCAGGAGAATGATTATGCCAGTACGTAGCCCACAGCCTTTCCACAACTTTCTTTAAATTTATACAAATATATGTGCCTTTTACAGTGGAGAAGGCACCCACCATATTGTTTCGACATCAGAACGGTCCTATAGCACAGAGCAATGATGGCAAGCTGATTGTATATCCGGGCACAACGCTGCACATGGAGTGCTTGTGGATGCGACGTTTTGGCAATCCCAAGTGGAATGTTAGCCATACTGAGAAGTGAGTGATAAGTGAATTTCAATTGTGATTTTATTAATTTAACTTGTGTTAATTTAGAAATTACACGGAGGGCTGGGTAACTGATGATGATGTAGGACGTGATTCGACATTGGAGTATCGCCTAACCATAGTCGATGCAGTGGCTGAGGATTCGGGGGCATTCTCGTGCATGACGCCGGCGCGGCATGAGCACTCGGTTGATGTGGTAGTCAAGACCATTAATTGTCCGGAAATACCTATACGGCGTGGTCTGATCGTCAGTACGAATGATACCAAGCTTAGCACACGCGTGCTGTTGTCCTGCTCCAATGGCAACTCGCTGATTGGCGCATCTGAGCTGTTTTGCTTACCCAGTGGCAATTGGAGCGCACTGTTGCCGGTTTGTGAGAGCGTGGAGTGCGGCGATATACCGTTAATGCCAAACAATGTTAGCTCACCGCGCGTCTCCGTGTTGTCGCGCGAGGTGGGCGGGCGTGCGGCATTCTCGTGCTCCTCGGGTTACGGATTGCGTGGCCAGTCAGAGGTCATCTGTTTGCCCACGGGCGAATGGTCGACACCGTTTCCCACATGTGTCGAAGTGCAATGCGATAATCCGACCGCACCGCAAAACGGTTACGCACAGGGCTCGGCACCGTATCGTGCCGGCGATGTTGTGCAATTTAATTGCAACCAGGAGTACATGATGCAAGGGCAGCCGATTATCGCCTGTCAGGACAACGGACGCTGGTCGGGCACATTGCCCAAATGTGTGCAGGCTTGTTCATATCCCGGCACCGCCATCAGCGGTCGCATGTCCTCCGTTAAGTTCTATTACGCCATCGGCGAGAGCATCACATTCACCTGCGATGCTGGCCTCGAGCTGCGTGGCTCCAAGGTCCTCAAGTGCATGAAGAACGGCAAATGGTCCAGCGCCATACCCACTTGTGTAGCTAATGATGCTCCGCCCGGCGCCGTTGGCACAAACAAGCATCTGGCTACCTTGGGTTGAATTCTACAAAATGCATCTTTTTAATATCGAGTTGAAAATCAAAGTGATAGTGATACTGACAGTACATTGTCTGTGGTGCCATCGAAGCCATTGTGTGCAATGTACAGTATTGAATCTTTAAAACAAACGTAATATATATATACTAACTAACACTGACATTCTTGCAATTCAACAGTAAGTTGTATGCAATTGTAGCTTGTCATTTTACTTTCAATAAAAATCAATGTTTATCCACAACAGGCATCGTAATTTGAATTTGAATTCCATAAATTTACATGTAATTGATCGTTATTTAACGTTCTGTTTTCAAATTGTGCTGTGAAGTGTTTTGATATATCGAAACTTGTATAATTTTTATCGATGTACGCGAGAAAAATGTTATCGGATCTCTCGCTCACACAATACTATATTAGATGATACTCGCTAGTTTGTTGCATTACTTGCATCTCTCTCGCACTTGCACATTTCTGTTGTTGCTCTGCTCGCACGATTTTGTTTTTATGTTTATTCACATCGATGCTGGCTGTTTTTGTTGCTCTTTTTGTTTTAAACAAATCAGTCGTTTTTTTTCCACGTCTACATGAGGGTGGCGGTGTAGGTGTGCGCGTGAAAGACGAGGACGGACTTTCGTTTTTCGAGATTTGTTTTTGTATATATAATTCTGAAACCAAAAAATACGTGTATAACTGTGTACATAGTGTAGCTAATAAACAATATTTAGTAATTTTATAATTATCGCAATCAAACTGACCAGATGTCATGTAACAAACGCAACGCGATAAAAACACAACAACAAAATCCATTATTATAAAACGTGCAAAAAACGTGCGTCAGTATATTATCTGTGTTTGTGTATGCTAGTGTGCATGTGCATCATCGGTGTGAGTGTGTGTGTGTGCTGCAAGCTTGTGTGTGTTAAACCCGCCTTGCTCAGGACGAATTTACATAGCTAAACAAATAAATTTAAGGTGAGTGTGTTTCACACAAAAAAAGAACAGCTGACGCATACACAACGTGGGCAAAAACAAAAAAGACATTATAGACTTGCCTCTCAGCTTCAGCCCCCACACCTTACACAGGCCCCGGTTCCGATCCCCTGCTGGCAAGGCAGCTGCAGCGCAACGCGTCAAGGGCGATGAACTACAATAACAACAACAACAGCCAAGATACAATTAATGCACACAAAAAGCAAAGTCACAAAAGCTTTTGTTGCGTTTCATTCTTATTTTCCATGTTTTTCATTGGTTGTGTTTTGTTGTTTTTGCGTTTGTTTTTATAGTTGTTGCTATCATGTGTTGCTGCTGCTGCAAAAGATTTGAATTTGTGGGCGTCGAAGTGAGTGACGTGATAACAATAGCGATACCTTGTTTACTAAAAACATGCAAACAAACATGCATATGTACATATAAATAAATAGTAATATTAGTAGCAAAAGTGAGAAGTGTTGATAGTACGTTACTGCTTGCACGTCCCAAACAGGCCCCGGCCCCGACATACAAAAGTCAGCAGCAACAGTCGCGCGAGTAGCATAAATGTCAGTGTGTTAGTGGGGGGCGGCGCTGTTGTTGTTGTTGTATCTCAATACATATACATACATACATAAATATGTATGCATGTAAGTTTGCTGCTGTACTTGTTGGCTCTAGCGTATTTTTTTGGCTTTAGAGTGCGTAGTAAATAAAACTAGGTCAATGTTGCCATTTGATTTTACACAAAAAAACAAAATATACATACATATATATATATACTTACAACTATATCTATTTTTTAAGAAATTGCTTTTTTAAAGCAATCAAAACAAAGGCAATGACTCTAAAGTCCAGACAGTTTAACTGTACATGCACAGCAGCTGTGAAATTTTCTAGCTTATTCATCAATTTTTGTGTTGCGCAGACAAACAACAATTCGCAGTAATTTGTTAACAAATATTATATTTATTACGCATTTGCACCTACACACATGCCTGATTGTGTATATTCGTATATGCAAAAGTCATTAACATTAACGACGCTGTGCTCTATTGGTCAAATTAATTATTGCTATAGACAAGTGTACAATGATTGATATTTTTGCTTTTTGGGGCGCGGCAAACAGCAAACACTTGCCGTTACTTTGTGCAAATGTAGGGTTTGTATTGCTGTTATCAGCTCATAAATAAAACGCACGCAATGTGATGTAATTGTGCCCTCCAAAGAGTTAACAGCGTATTTAGATAAGCTTTTAAGCACTGTTATCGATGCTGTTATTGCCGATCGCCTGTGTGGGTGCGCCAGAGCAAGAGAGAGAGAGAGAGAGAGAAAGAGCGATGACTTAGCCTATCAATCACAGCTGTCGGGAAGTCTTTTGTCTTGCGTTCGCTTTGTCTGTGTTCCATTTCCATGCAGACTTACTAATTGCTTCGGTCACTCACTGTTAATTGTTTATTGAATGCGATATTTCCAATAATACGTTTTTCCTGTGTATTTGAAGCAGACAAACGCATTGTCTCATCGTCGTCAACAAGTCTGCACCTGAATCCGAGCTGTTACCTGTTAAACCACATACAAACAAGCATACATGTGTATGTACATATTTAAGTAGGTTATCTCTACACAAAATATTGCACCTTGCAGCTGGCAAATATTCTTTATCTACGCCGACGCAGCTGTTTTTCATTAATACGCGGTCGCTCTCCCACTCACTCTCTTTCTCTCTCTCTTGTTTATCTACAGACAAGCAGGCCTATGTATGAAATTCCTCGATTACTCTGCTTGCTTATCTGACCGCCCTAAATGTTGTTTTTGTTTGCTACCAACTACGACTTAATCTCTGTACTGCGAATTTAACAAGTCTACACACGTCATTAAATAAATACATAAATAAATATGTATGTATGCACATGTAAATATGAGCAATGTCTAGTTGTAGTTATTATAAACAGATTTTTTTTATCAGCAATTAGCAACAAGTAATTCGAGCATAAAACGCACTTTCATACTAGTAAATATTTCTGTCTCTCGCTACAACTGCTGTTTTAAGGGAATTAATTTTGCCATGAACAATTGGCTGCTAATTTTTTAAAGTTTTTATTCTCACCCAATTGACATTGATGGGGTTCAAAGTCGGCAGTAAGTTTTTGAGGTCATTTTGATGGAAAGCAGCTGTTTCATTTCTCACTAGCTTAAATTATTACTACCTTATACACATTACATACATACATGTGTACGTAATTTATGACGGCAACGAAGTGTGCAAACAATTTGTGCTTTTATTATTTAACAGACATTTACGTACTTGTGTGTTCGGCAATTGTGTTTATTCAAATATTTACAGCCGTTACAACTATTAATCGATAGACGTCAGCAAAACATGATCGATATTTATGGCAGTTGTGTGCATTTAACGGAAGCGGAAGTGGAATATGACTTAAAGTAGATGCTTCATATCTGCAATTTAAATGTATTAATAGCTCTTTATAAACAAGTATTTGTACTTTATGCAGTTGTACTATAGTTGATGAAGTAAGCGTAGCTTAAACTACATTTATTTTAGCATCTTACGATATTACAATTGAAGTTGGCATTGGAGAAATACTTTCTACATTGTAGGCCGGTCAATAGTCTTAAGCTTAATTTGCGTATTTAAACAAATAGTTAGCGGAAAAAACGAAAACAATTTAAATTAGTTATTTACACAATTCCCAATAATTGAGCGCTGCTCTGAATGATCAACGCGACACAAATTGGAACGCTGACCATTGGGCGTGACGTCGCCCATTATACGATATATGTACATATAGATATCTATAGTGGAAAGACTCGCATAACAACAATCAAACCACGACCTCGTATTTATTTCTATTGAATATATACATACGAACATGAGTATATCTGTAATTGTTTTCAATACGCTGCAATTTGAGGCGCCCAATTGAATTTGAATTTTAATTTGTAACATTGATGATCGGCAAAGTATTTATTTTTATTGCTTTTATTTAATTTTTTATTAATAAAAACTCCAAGGCGAATGACCTTCAATACTAGAGGGCAACAATCGTTGTTGATTTTAGAAAGTACACAAACATTGACATTTAAAAACAATTTTTAATTAAGAACTTGAGTTAAACACAATTTACAAAAATGTCATATGATTTATGTTCTATGTCAACTTTTCAATTTTACATTGCTTCCTACTCAAAGCTAAAGTCAATATACTCATCAAAGATCTCAACAACGCATTATTATTATTTCTGCATCAACAAATTGCTTTTGTTTGCCTTTTGCTTCTGGGAATTTCTACTATGACGTCATGGACAGTCCATATCCCCCTCCATAGCTACAAGTTCAACATTAGCGACAACGCAAATGTAAACAACACAAAATTATCTACGCAGACAGCTGATTTATTTACATATAAATAGTGTGTGCATATTTATGTTTAAATATGAAAAATATTTACATATGCGCATTGCGCATGATCCTTAATTAATGAATCATCTTTGCGTGTGGCACGATCATGGCAGATTTGTGTGGACTGAACAAGCATTCATTCCGAATTGGATTTTGTACTCTCGCGTGTCTTTATCAGCTGCTGCGGCTGTGACAATTCCGGACTACTCGAGTCTATTTGTATATATGCATTGTCTGTGTGTACATATATAATAAGTCGACTGTTCTAATGACGAAACATGTTTTGGCATTTAGCGAGCGATAAACCCAGATTAGCAAATCATAAATAACACGCTTTGCTGACAGTTCTTATTAGGAAAATGTATGTATGTATTTAACTATGTATAATAGATATAAAGGAAATATATATATATATATATATATATATAATATGTGGGTTTATTCTTTATTCCACTTATTATTGCAGAAATTTCATGGGGGTTTTTGTTTTGCTCTTCTTTAAAATGTTTTGTAAATGACGTCGTTATACTCTGCCTCATTTAATACTCAGTTAAGTTATTTAATTTTGCAACACTGTTTGTTACAAGATTTTATTCTTCTGTGGAAAATTGTAGAAGGCTGAATTTCCAGTTGAGCATCATATAATGTTTCCACCCTGATTTTTACTGTAGCCATACATATTTATGCTATACTATAAATAATTTTCATCCCCCAAGCACAAAAACTGATCTAACAACAAACTATGTTTGAATATCTATTCCATCTTTTCCACAGACAATGCATAAGGAAAAAGTTAAAAACACACAAAATGCAAACAAATCAAACAACAAAGAACTCAAATTAAATGGAACTACGAAAGAAACTAGTGATAAAACAGGTTAGTAAACTTTAAACAAAAATATATGCATACAAATAAAACTTCAACTTGAATTAGTTAAAAGCTATAGAAATATATTTGAAGCTTAGAAATTGTTCACTCTTAATAACAATCTAAGCATAGCCATAAACATTTAGATTTACATCAATCAAAAAGTAGTTTTTAAATAATTAAAGATATAGAAAATGTAAATTTATTTTGATTTATATTGACGTGGGTTTTATACTGATTGATCACTCATCATAAAAAAAAACCAATTACATAGTACGTGTGAAAAGCTTTTTATTGAAAACTATTAAAAATAACTAAACAATAAGTACAGTTGCATACAAAGTAGCTCACTAAATTTTCAGCTGATTGCGCTGCTAAAAAAAAAAAACTAACGGCATTAGTAATCGACAACAGAAATTCATTATCCACGCCGCCAATTCATTCACGCCATGCGCGTTTTGGTTGCTCATATCGCATGGGGAGAGAGAGAGAGAGGAAGAGACAGAGATATAGCGAGAGTTAACAAAATCGCGCTACGATGACAACCTAAATCGCTAAACAAATAGAAATAAAAAGAATACACATTGAAGGCCTCGGTATGCGTATCGCTGACGTCGTCAGTTTATGCCGGCTTAGCTCGACCTTATATATAAATATGCCTCTTATCAGTTATTCCCCATCGGTATTTCGCATTTCACAGGCCAGATAGTAAAGTAAGCGTAGCCACTGAACAAATGTGTTTCTGTTTGTTTGTGGGACACGCGTGCCACTTTATAGCCACAAGATCTCAGGGATCATTCGTGGTCGTAGCTTGGAGCCAGTCGAGATAAGATATGCGTAGCCTTTGCTTTTGGTGCTTGAAAATTAATTGCAGCGAGCTTATTCACACTTGAAACTCAACAACTTGAAATTCTACAAATAATGTTATTGCATAAAAAATATTGCATTACTTTTACTGTTATCTAATCAAGGCAAACAATCAATCAATGATCTAAAGTTGCTAGAAAAACGTGTTTCAAATCTATTAAAACTAAATTAAATTTAAAAAAATGTATAAAAAGAAAAGTTGTGAGATATTTTAAAAAAATTATAATTATACTTTAAAATTTTGATACTTCATCAAAAAGAAAACTCAAATTAAAACTGAATATTGTACCTATAGAAATAAAATAATAAATCAGCTAAAAGTATACAATATATGTATATAGTATGTCTCGAAATGATTTATATTCTTGTTTACAATTTATTGGCTGTCACAAGACTTTTAAATTAGCATTTTTAATATTGGGCATTTGGGAATTAAATCCAGTTTAAGAAATAAAGAAAAAATTATATATTTGTACACTTTATATTGAAGTATATGAATGAATGCATATGTATGAATAAAATGTGTAATGAATAATTCTATATATAATATTTTAATTTCAATTTACAGTAAACCTGTTAAATAAAAAGGATGACGATGATGACTACGATTTGGTGCCGCCAGACGGCGGCTGGGGTTGGCTGGTGCTGTTTGGCGCCTGCCTGACCAACATACTTATCCCGGGCACAATCAAAAGCTTTGGTGTGCTCTTCATAGAATTCACGCAGGCATTCGACACAACATCAACAAAGGCCTCCTGGATACCGGCGTTGTGTTACTTTCTGTACAGCTCACTGGGTAAGTGAATATAAATGAAATGTATTTTTCATAAGCTAATGTGTTTCATTTGTTATGCCACCAGGACCCGTTTCAAGTATTCTTTCAGTAAAGTATTCCTATCGCACGGTGACGTTGATTGGCGCCGTCTCCGCCTCGCTGGGCATGATACTCTCCTTTTGGGCCTCATCCTTGGGCTATTTGTACATAAGGTTAGCCTGATGACTTGTTTTAATTTATAAACGTGTATTTAACTCAACTATGCTTGCAGCTATGGCGTGCTGGTGGGCATTGGCGCTGGTTTATCCTTTCCGCCCACCGTCTACATAGTGACGTCATACTTTGTCAAGTGGCGCGGCTTGGCCAATGGACTATGCATATCAGGCAGCGCCCTGGGCAGCATCATACTGCCGCCTGTGCTGCGCTGGCTGCTGGAGACCTATGGCTATCGTGGCTCTTGCTTAATAATGGGCGGCATTACTCTTAATGTGCTGGTGGGCGCACTTTTCTACGAGCCTGTGGAGCAGCATATGGTGCGCGTGCCACGTGCACGCCAAGCGCTGGACGATATACCCGAGGAGGAGGATGTGGGCATAGTGATGAAGTTTGAAAATGTGGACGAGACAACGCCGAGTGCAGATCACAATGCGGAGAAGCAGCTGCTTTCGTATAATTCACCACCATCGCCGCTCTATCTGCCCGACGATGACGACAAGCAGCAGTTTGTGCGCAGCGCCTCGGCAGCGGTGGTGCAGAGCTATGCCAAGCCAGGCGATGAGTTCCAGCCACGCACACGCAAGATTAGCACGCCCGTCCGCTTGCCACAACGCAATCAAACATTTACGCCGGGCCAACTCAACTCGCAGTCATCGCTCTATGCTGTGCCCGAAGGACGCTCCAGCTCCAATAAGTTAACCCAACGCAATGCCTCGCGCAATCGTCTGTCCAAGCGTTCACCTTCCACGAGCAGCTTTTTGTATATAAGCACGCCATATCATGGCAGCACACTGAGCTTTCAGCCCAAGGAGTTTTCATCGCATTTGTCGCTGCGTTCAGCGGGCAGCAGCGCTGCAGGCGCAGCGGAAACTACAGCACAGCAAAGCATCACTGGAGCAGCTGGAGATGCGCCAGCGGATGGCAAGCCAGCCGAACCACCACGCACCAAATTCTTCGATTTGAGCTTGCTTAAGGATCCCATGTACCTCGTCATACTCATCTCCAATTCCACAAATGCCATCAGCTATACCAACTTTATCATACTGCTGCCCAGCTTCGGTCTGGCGCGCGGCTTTGACAAGTCTTTATCCGCCTACTTGCTGTCCGTAGTCTCGGCAACGGATCTGATAGGACGCATTGGCGGCTCGGCGTTGTCGGACATGGGTTTCATACCCAAGACCTGGTACTTTGTGGGCGGACTAACTATATCTGGGCTGTCGCTGGCGCTGCTGCCGTTTGCCTATAGTTATGGCAGCGTTTGCTTCTGGTGCGCACTCTTCGGTCTCGCCTCGGGCATTTATGTGGGCATCACAGCGGTTATCATGGCGGATATGCTGGGCACGGAGCGTCTGACTTCGTCTTATGGCATTAGCTTATTCGTCAATGGCATATTGCAGCTGGTTGGTCCGCCGTTGTGCAACTTCTGGATCGAAGTTGTCAACGATTACAATCCGCTCTTCCATGCCTTGGGGCTGACGCTGCTTGCGGGTGCCAGCCTTTGGGCATTCATGCCCTGCATACAACGACGCAAAGCCAAAGAGGAGGAGCGGCTGGAGGCGCAACTCGACGAGGAGGCCATTGATGGCTACTAAACGGTGTTAACTGCTTCACTTAAACACACACACACACACACACGACGTACAATTATAATTAGTATTTAGGCTTGAAAAACTAGCGTACAAAGAAATGAAGAAGAAACGTTGGCAGAGCGTGAAGAGCACGCGAAAAATCAAAATGAGAAGCAGCCAGCGCATATTAATTTTTTGTGGAAAATTTGTTAATTTGTTTCTTCCAAACAGCTTTTTTGTCTAACACTTAAGTCTTAATTATTATTACATAAATACTTAATACAATTTATTATTTACCTAATATCAATTTATTTATCTCTTAAGCCCAATAGCAAGAGTAATACTTTGTAATAGTGCAAAAGCTTAAGCATTGAAAACAACTACAAAAATATTTTTCTATTATAACGCAATTGAAAAGAAAAAAAAAACAAAATCTCAAAAAACGTATACTGTAAATTGTAGCTAAATGTTTTTAATCGTATCTTTTTTACAGTGGGGTGGTGCTTCCAACAACTATAGTGAATAATATTAAATATGCTAATTTTAAAATAAACTCAACAGGAAACGTAAACTTAAAGCATGAAACTAAATCACTTAGGCAGAAGAATTCAAAATTAAAGGAAAAGTTGAAAGTATTTTTGCTTCAATATTTTCATTAGATAAAAGGTAGTATTTTAGAAATTGGATAGGTCCTCTCTGAACAT
Source organism: Drosophila busckii (assembly GCF_011750605.1). NCBI lineage: Eukaryota > Metazoa > Arthropoda > Insecta > Diptera > Drosophilidae > Drosophila > Drosophila busckii. The sequence goes on from NC_046604.1 coordinate 3,336,646, forward strand.
TTTATATATTCTCAAACATTTTTAATTTATTAATTATTAAAGTCTTATAATTAATATATTTTCCAAAAAGAAGTCCAAATTATTTACTAGGTTTCATACATTTTTTTAAAGTTTTATAAAATAATTAAAATGTAATTACTAGGTTCTTAATGTTTGAGAATGAGGTCTAATTTGTGATCCAATTGACAAATATGATTTACTTGTGGGTAAGAAATTAACTGCTTTGAATGTTTTTAAAAATATAAGACACTTTATTGACAATTTCGATAAGATCAAATTGCAATATAAAAACACACACACCAGCTAGGCTATAAATATATATATGTATGTGTATATGTGTATGTGATAATGAATAGTACATAATATATATGTGTAAAGAAAAGAAATATTAGTTTTGATATGCAGCTTAGTTTTTGGGCTTCATGAATCCCTTGGCACGCAGATAACGTACTATGAAAGGCGTGGCGCCCAACGTGATGCTAATGCGAACAGGTGCAAAGACTTTGTGTATAGCATAGGCGGTAACAAACGTGCTGCCAATGGCCACTTTCTCCGCAATGGCCGAGGAGCCAATGCCAAGGAACTCCAGCACGGGCATCATGTTTATTCCGCTGCAAAATAAAAAGTAAATTATTTGTATGAAGTTTAAACTAATTTAAAGAGTCTAATCTCCATTCGTTAGTTGCGTGCAGCAATGGGCGCAGTTATCTAAGTTATCCTACCTGGACACTACCACATAGAAACAACCCAGCGACACCAGCGAGATGCCCACATGAAAGCCTACAATGGTGGCACCATATTCCTTGAAAGCACGCTTCAGTTGCTCCTTCTTGCTCAGCTTTTCGGGAGCTGCTGCTGTTGGCGCCTGTTGCTGTTCCTGCTTCTTGGTCGCATCAGCAGCTTCAGCTGGTGCGCCAGCATTAGTTTGTGTGCTGTAATTACGTCGAGTGCCTGTTGAATGCGTATAGTGCGTATATATGTGGCATGCAGCGCCCCTAACATGCAATTAGTTGTTATGTACAGCTTCAAGTGCATCATGCAACTATTTTGCTTACCTTGCTGCCCCTTGCCACCAGCAATAATGGCATTCTGATCATAGCTAACCCAGTCGGCACGTGTGCTCTCGCGCAGCGCTCTATAATGCGAAGCTTGCATATTCTGCGAGGTGAACTTGTACTCCTGTGACCACTGTCCACCCGGCATATTCAGATGCGAGAATTTGTGCATGCCACCAAACGGAGTGGGCACATTACTCTGCATCACAGCATTCAAGCTGACGGCGCCAAAGCAATCGTACGACTGCACATGAGGATCCTGCAAGGACGAGGACCTCGCCTGCATTTCCTGTGAAGCCGTCAAACTGTTGTCCGTCGTAATGTCAATCATTGAAATTGGTGCAAAAGACATGGCCATTATGTTGTCGGAAATATCACGCGAGCGTTGCGGAGAAAATCGCGTTGTCTCAGCGGCGTCCACATTGTTGGGTAGCGGTAATGCTGGTGCGGGGGCTGGTGCGGCTTGTGACACAGCGCTTGTGTGAAAGGGTTGAATGGCTAAATGGATACACAAAGATACATATATATATTATTTATAAACTATATGCAAATTGTTAATGCGTAGTACAATATACAATGCATTTATATGAATATGTAATTATGTATGTAAAATCAGCACATTGCTGAGTATGCGTGAATTGAATTTAATTGTTCAACTATTTTGTTGATAATGGCTTCAATTGATTTGAACTTTGTGACCGTGAGCAATGTTAAGGCAAACTTACCCGAAAAACTATTCATGTATTGCACAGCGCTAGTTATACGTCCAGTACGCAGCAGCGCAGATTTGCTTGCATTAAATATCATATTTATTGCAAAAATTCTAATTTGTTTTCGTTTTGAAAGTTTAATTGCTTTTACTTTGTTTATTTATGTGCACCGACTGCTGTTCGATTACAGATAAGGCCGTTAAATTCACGACTGTTAAAATACTAAACGATAGTTCAAAAAGCGATATATATTTGGTATTATGAGATATTTTAAATACCGATACCAGACATTTAAAGCCAATCAATTGCATTTGATTGTTGGTATTATCGGCTACGATTTATTTATGTAAATATAATATCAATTCGTAGAAATAAACAAAAACATTTTTTGGGAAGTTCATCAAAATTTATCCCTATCTCTGGATTTTCTATCGGCTAATTCATTTAATTTAAGATATCAATGAAACATCGATACTAAAAAAAAATCCAATCGATGTGTCTATGAATTTTCAAGTCCCAATAATATCGATAGTGTGTCGATGATTTTACAGCACTATGCAACCCTGCCTTGTCATTTATAAGTGCAAATTTATTTACAAAATTATTTGCCAAATCGAGTAAAACCAGTCAACAACGACGCGTATTTAATGTAAATAAATCCTTGATTAGAGTGAGCAACAAAGGCAGCTAGTGTGTGAAGCATACCAAGTGCAATGAATGCATTGAAAAAAAGCAAAAAGGGAGTGTGCGGGAGTGCTTTGATATGATTTGGCTACGGTTGCAGTATTCAAACAACGACCAAAACAATAAACCCTGCGATCAGGCTAATTTTAGCGTATGTGCAGCAAGAACAATAACAATACCACACAAACGGGAGACAATCAACAACAACTGATCGTACAGCGCGCGCATAAGTGTGCGTGTCTGTTTAGTTGTGTTGTGTGTGTGAGTGCGTGTGTGTGCGCGAGAGAGTGCGCGTGTGTGAGTGTTTGTATAGAAAGTGCGCACGTCAGGCGTTGGCTGTTGTCGCTGTCGCAGAGTCGCAGTCACAGCCATGTCCAGAATTACATTGACCACGTTAACACACAGCGGCGGCGGCATCAGCAGTAGCAGTAACAACAGCAACAACGACACACGCACTGGCACGCTGACGCATTTGATGGAGGAGCATCAGCATCAGGCGGGCACACGTACTGGCGCAGGGCATAGAGCATCACCGGGTGGCGGTGCCGTTGGTACCGCTGGCCTAATCTCAGATGGAGCAGAAAGATTGCGTCGACAGGGCAGTCGAATGCAAACCTCGCGCTTTGCCTGCATGCGCTGTTGTGGCAACTTTCTCACATATCTGGTACGGCTACGCAGTTCACCCGAGGAGCTGGAACAACGCTACAAATCCAAAGAGATCGATCGGTTTTTGGAAAAGGAAAAACAGACGTTTCGACGGCAGGTAAGCAATCAACATAAACGCCTAGCAAGCAACAGCTCAAATGGCTGGAATCATAAGCGTTTAATTAAATAATTAGTATTAATTTGTTTGGAGCCAGCCATACATGTACATACAACATACAGTTATGAGCACATACATACATACACATCATTCATCCGGTTGTATGGGCCCGCATGAGAGGCCGAGGCCGCGGCCGCCCAGGCAAACAAATAAAACGTCAGTCGCATTTTCACTTTCAGTTGCTTTTGCTGTTTGCTGTTTTTGTTGTTGCTTGGGTTTGGCTGGCTCGGGCTCTGGCTCATAACTTTTATTGTTGCATCACTTAGTCAAAATGTCTTATTCACACACACACACAAAAGGCATTCAATTAACATTCATTTTATTTGTGTCTTTGTGTCAAGGTGACTATTAAACAATTACCGTTGCTTTCCTTCTTCTTTGTCACAGGTAAAGCTGCTGCTCCTGGGCGCTGGCGAGTCAGGCAAGTCAACCTTCCTCAAACAAATGCGCATCATACATGGCGTCAACTTTGATCCAGAGCTGCTGCGGGATTACCAACATGTGATATACCAAAATGTTATTAGAGGTAACAATTTGTTTATACACATAAAAATGAATTTTTATTAACTGAACAATATATACGTAGGTATGCAAGTGCTGCTTGATGCGAGAGAAAAGCTCGACATCTCCTGGGGCAGCGATGGACGCGAACAGGATGCCAACGATGCTAAATCAATGGAATGCAATGCAATAGAGGCAGCTACATTTGTCGAATACGCACCACTCATTAAACGCCTTTGGCAGGATCGTGGCATTAGACGTGCCTATGAGCGACGTCGCGAGTTTCAAATTGTAAGCTGACATAAAATAAGGTTGGGTGTGGTTTAAATTCTTTGAGACAATCTTTTAGTTTGAAGATTTATTATGAAGTCTACACTAGAATGCAATATACTTATCCTCGTCGATAGTGTAATAAATGAGCAATATCCCAAGCAATATTCTGCTGATGTATTTAGGATAATTTATAAATGAAAAAGAAGAGAATAGTATCATACAAATATTTTGATTCTAAAAACAAAAACAATTCTTCGAAATTGCTTCAATAAATGTTTGCATAGTTTGTGCCTATCGCTGGGTTGTAAATTATTATAAAATTATCCTAATAAATAGTTTGATAAAAAAGCCGTCTCCCAAACAATATCTTGCTAAAGTGTTTATGATAATTTAAAAATGAAAAAGAATAGAATAGTATTTATTGTTACTTAGGCTCACCTAAGATACTTTTGTCATGAGCTCAGATAAATGTAATAAGATGATTTTTGTCTAGTCAAATCAAATCAATTTTGTTGTCAGGCTAAATAATTTGTAAGCTTTTGATTAATTTTTAACTACAACCAAGTAAGAGTTCGTTCATTACTTGAAAAAATTACCACTTTATATAAATAAGAACAAATTTAGGTCAAGGGACTATCTGAGTCATAATGCAACTTGACTGAGCGAAAATAAAACAAAGTTTTGTCCGCAGATTAAAACAAATAAACTGACTATATGAGTAATTAGCAGTTATACAATTAGTCAACGCCACTTATACAATTAGTCTTAATCTTCAAGTAGCTAATGGTTGAATAACATTTGAAGTAATTTATATATATCTATCTTTTTAGAGCGATTCGGTCAGCTATTTTCTAGATGAAATCGAGCGGCTGGCGAAACCCGATTACGTGCCCACACACAAGGATATATTACACTGTCGCAAGGCAACCAAAGGTGTCTACGAGTTTAGTGTTAAAGTTCAGGTATGTTGCAACTATATAATAGACGTTGAACTCCTAATTAGACCAATGTATTGCAGAACATTCCATTTGTGTTTGTCGATGTGGGCGGTCAGCGTACGCAGCGTCAGAAGTGGACCAAATGCTTTGATACCTCGGTAACATCCATAATATTTCTAGTGTCCAGTTCGGAGTTTGATCAGGTGCTTGCCGAGGATAGGTAAGTCTCAAAATATATTTGCAGAATAAATATTGGTTTTATTATTTGTTTTATTTGTAGAAAAACGAATCGACTGGAAGAGTCCAAGAATATATTTGATACCATTGTGAATAATAATACATTCAAGGGTATTTCAATAATACTGTTTCTGAACAAAACCGACTTGCTGGAGCAGAAAGTACGCAATCCGGAGACTGATATACGCTGGTACTATCCACAGTTTAGTGGCAATCCACACTCGCTGCTAGATGTCCAAAATTTTATATTGCAAATGTTCATGAGTGTGAGGCGCAGCAGCAGCACCAGTCGTATTTATCATCACTTTACCACTGCCATAGACACGCGCAACATCAATGTGGTGTTCAACTCGGTAAAGGACACAATACTGCAACGCAATCTAAACCAATTGATGCTATAATAGCTTCCCACACACCCACACACACCATACCACGGACCCTTATTCATCAGCAATGAATCTCACGCCAGCAGCTTTGGCAAACACACACTATATACTAAATACATATATACTTTGTTATATATGACGAAACACAAGTGCCAGGCTGTTTAAGGAATATTGAAATTGTTTTGTCGTAGGGCCGCCCAAAATTGTTGTTAACTTTTTAAAAATACAAAACAAAAACAAAATGGTTTAATTATTCATAAAATTATGTATTAAATGAAATTATTATTATTATATAACTTGTAGCATTTACATGTATTATGATCATATTTAATTTATGCATAAATGTATATAATTTATTGTGTATGTTCTCACCCCCACGCCAGCCCCCCGTCCTCTCTTTCTCTGTGTGTGACCCGCCTAACGCGCTATAACTAAAACAATCGCTGCTACAAATACGCATATATATATTATACATATATATATTTTTATTAACAATTTATACTTTTTGCTACTATATATACAAAATCAAATATACAACATTATATACAATAAGCTTATACAAAAAAAATTAGAATGCTTAGTACTAAGCATTTAACTTTCTCATAGAGAAAACTGTCTGCGAACGACGAATGTACCAATTAAAAAATAAAACGAAAGTTTGATATTGAAAGAATGCAAAAACATGCTCTTACTTAATTGTGCTTACTTACTTAAATGTTGGTAAACTAATGCCTCAAAAATGCAATCTATCAAATTGCAAGGGAAGAATAAACGCTTGGTTTCATTTCATTTCATTCACATTTAAAACTTTATTTTGTATTTATTTAATTACAGTGAGTTTTATTACGTCTTACGGTATTTTTATCTCACATTGAACTACATGTTTAATATTTGGAATGTCATAAAATCACCTTACGAGCTAAATACTTTTAAAACTATTGCTCAAAAAATTAGAAAATTTATAAATATGTATATATAGATATATACTATATATAAATTAAGAATTTGTATAAAATATACTTACAACTTAAAAAAAAGTGTGCATTGCAATTATTGATATCATCAGTTAAAAAAACAAACTTAAAACATAAACAGTGATGCTCACAATCCAGATCCAGATCTGTTATAACAGATAATACTAATAAGAGTTGGTTAACACAAATATTTAGCATCCATAGTCATTGAGTCAAAAAGCTTCCCATCTATTTTAGCTGCCTATTATCCTAGGTAAATTCTTAGCCGGCTTGACTAGTGCTGCTGCCGGAACCAGAGCCGCCACAGCAGTTACTCTGTGCTGCTTTGGCACTCAGACTGCTCAGTCCAATAGAGCTTCCAGTATCAGCTTGGCGCGCAGCTGCAGCCGCAGCAGCAGCACTGCTGCCATCTTTGCTGCGCGCTTGGCTAATAAGCTCCGCTGCTATTTCGTAAAAGAGCCGCTCAACATTCTCTGCCTCTTTGGCCGATGTTTCCAGGAAGTACATGTCATGCTGTTTGGCGAATTCCTCACCAATTTGCGTGGGTATTTCACGATCATCACGATCTGTTTTGTTCCCCACCAATATCTTTAGCACCTTTGAATTGGCATATTCCTGTATCTCCCGCAGCCAGTCGGGTAGGCAGTCAAACGTCGGCTGACAACTTATATCGTATACCAAAATAAGCGCATGTGCTGATCTATAATAGCTTTGCGTTATGGAACGAAAACGTTCTTGTCCAGCTGTATCCCAAATTTGTAGTTTAATTTTCTCGCCTTCCACTTCAACGGTTTTTATCATAAAATCTACGCCTATAGTGGCGCCTTGTCCAGGTGGAAACAGGCCCTGTGTAAAACGACGTACCAGACATGTCTTACCCACACCTGCATTGCCCACCAGCACAATTTTAAATAGGAATTTATAGTCCTCCATTTATCTGTAGCAAAATAGATACATGTCAGTATGTAGTAAAGTTAAGATATCAAGTTAAATTTAATGGATATGCTTAGTTTTTGCTAGTAATGATTAGTTCTCTGTGCAGTACTTGCCTCTTTTATTTTTAGAGATGTGGAGGGTATAGTTAAACGTTAACGGTTTAGTCTAATTTCGACACACCTTAGTTAGTGACGCGTAACGCGTTTAAGTCTCTATGCGCAAGTGTCCGAGGGGATGGTTAACGATTTGGCTATAAGCTATCCACACCTATCCGCATTCAACTAACTCTCACCTGTACTCCTCTTTTACTTTTGCAATGGAAATTCTAAGTGTCCGTTCCCCCCACCACTTCCAAGGCTAGCAGCTTTCTGTTTTGTTTGTATTTTGACGTTGATTTGTTGATGACTCAACAATTACAACTGCCAGCAGTGTTTATCCTTAGTGCTCTTGTTTCTTGTGCTGCAAGGCGCCATTCATGTGTTGTTTACATCTCTTTGCTCTTTAAATGTTTAGGCTAATTGTACACAAATGCATTTTGTTGCAGAATTTGCAAAGTGGAAATTTCTATGCAGGTATATGTAACTATATGTAAATATATAAATTGCAGCAGTGTGGCAGCGCTTAAATTAAATATGTGGCGGCTGGCAGATATATAATAATGTTTTATTTTTTTAACAAATATGCAAATATAGTACATCGTTGCAACATAAATTTAAAAGATTTTGCTTTGGTAATATATATATTTTTATTGAGCTTCATTAAATTAGCAGATTACTATTCGATATAATCGATAGCCTGCTGTATTATCAACAACGCTATTAGCAACTCTGCAGCAACACACTGAGCAGTCAGCCACGCTGTGAAAATTTTCGCTAAAATTGTAGAAAATTGTGTTTAATATACAAGTTAACTAAAAATTAAAGGCCGTAAGTGGATCCTGGCGTTGTGCTGTGTATACCAACCACAAATTTGGTTTCTTCAAACGCATTAGCATACAATTGAGGGCGTTTTTATACCGTCCGCAGAAATTCAACATGGCCGAGGACTTCGATGTGGAAGCAATGCTGGAGGCTCCGTACCAAAAGAACGTAAGTGCAACAAAAACGGTGGAGTTGCTAAATATTGCAATTGAATTCCACAAACGGTTTGTACAATATATGTATGTGTGTGCTATTAAATAGACCATAATGAAACTACTTATATATGTATGTAAATCGTCGTCCCAGACACAATACACACGCAATTCACTCACACACACGCGTGAATTTGACACCTTTTAGTCGCATGTATATACACATGTATGCATAAGTAGATGCAGATGTCAGGTATACGCGCGTGTGTATGTGGGCTTTATGTCAGGTCGCTGGCGCTTCTCTGACTAAAGTGTCTGCTATGTTAAATCGATTTTTAACCTTATTTAAGTAATAACAATTACAACTCGTAGGCTATTTCAAATTTAGCTGCTACGAACGGTGTTAATTTTCTTTCAGCATAACAGTTGTGTCTTTTTTTTACATCACATTCATAGTGTTATCATGATTTTTGTTTTTGTGGCTGAAGTCGTGGGATAGTCTTATCAATTAACATTACATAAATCGCTTAAGAAATACGATGGGTATGTAGGAATTCAGTCATTTTGGAACTACATCTATTAGATTATTTTGTTATCTAGTTATTTAGTAGAGAAGTTCATGAATCAACGGTCGTACTAGTAGCTTAGCAATAAACTGACCGATATCCCTCAGAAACGAAGCAGTAATTATTCTCTAAATTACCGATAAAAATAGTTCACAAGGCAAAAATGACCGACTGAACTTATTTATTGAAAGTGAACTAGCTCAGCTCTCTAGACCACTACATACTTTTAATTTTTCCTCGTAACTCCAAATGGGATAATATGGATTCTATATACTCCTAACTGCCGCTTTTGCTTAACTCGTTTCCCCTATTATCTCTGCTATTGTACTTACGTTTGTGTTGGTGTTAAACGACAATATAAATTTAAATTCTCTATAAAACATAAGCTGGGATACTCTTGCTTTCCTCTGTCTCTATCTCTCGACCAAGAAAGTGCAAACATTTTATATAAGACACTACCGAAAAATTAAAAAAAAAAACGAAAACAAAAAAAAAAATAAAAAAGCGAGAATAATTCTTAAGGGTGAAATGTCTTTGCAGAAATCGTATAAGCTCAATATTGTTGCTAGTGATTGTTTTGGTCATTCTAAACACAAAAAGCTGGAGACCATTTGGTAAGTTTTGAATGTGCCATGAAACTGCGAAAGAAAAATTCATATTAAAATAAAAAATATATAAAAAAAAAAGCCAAAACATATTTAGGCATTTGCAAAACTATGATTTGTTTCTGTTGGTTTTTTTTCTACCTATAAATATACAAAAACTGTTACAAATGAAAACTGAACGTGCACTAAATTTCAGATAAACTCTACCTAATGTCTGGGGCAGCAGGCACCACTACTACTACTACTACTACTCTCACTCACAGACAGACAAGAATGAAAGAAAATGTCACAAGTCCTCCACTTCACTGCTCTGTCAGAAGTCGAGTCTGAATAAAAATGCCCAAAAATAATAATGATAAATCAAACACACAAAGTTAAATGCAGCTAAATAATTCGAAAAGTAAAACATTTTATTCTTAATTTTATATCTCTGTAAATATCTATATGTATGTGTCCATATATGTAGATCAAAGCACCAGTGATGTGGTGGTGGCCAGAGTCTTTAGTCAATCTCTCAGGGCCAAAGCAACCAGTGAAAGCAACCAATGAGCCAAACAACCCAACCAAACCAAAACCACTAGCCAGCGCTAAAAACCAAACCCAAATATCGAATCGTATCGTATTTGTCATGCATCTATGTATGTGTGTGTGGAGACATTTCGCCGTAATCTACTATATAAAATACCTACTATATATATACACATAGTTGTATTTATGTATCTTAAGTACGCTCAACAAACTTCTCTATTTATTTTTGTTTATTAAAGAACACCATTTATTATCACTCAGCATTAAATTAACAATGATCTTCAAGTTGATCATTGTTGACTTAAGCATTTCTATTTTATATACTTGCAGATACCAAAAATTTAACTAATTTACTTTGATTTGCTTTCTCTTATTCAAAAAAAAAACCCAAAAATGAACAAAAATATTAAACTGAAAAACGTATACCAATGTAACTGTAAATGAATACAACGGACATCTACAATAACATGAATTCCAACGTAATGTGCGCCGCCCTCCACGACATCAACGATGACGACTACCCGCTGGAATACGTTGTCTATGTGTGTGTGTGTATGTCCGTGTGCCCCTCCTCTACAATCAAACCATAACAAACATATGAACAAAATGAAAAAATATCCAATTCTATGTATGTACATTATTGCTTGCGACACCACCCTGCACCACTTGTTCCCCCAAACCCTGTTTCTATAGAACGTCAGTGCGGGCGGCGCTGGACGTGGACGCGTACGCAGCAGCATAAGTGACAACGACGACCACGAAGATGATGAGCGTGCCTATGCTGCGAATGGCACACGCTCCAGCAACGGCACCAAAAAGCGCAGTCATCGCTCACGGTAAGTGCAGAGAATTATCTCCAATTGACTGGCATAAAAATTAATTGTACTCTCCCTTTTACAGCAGTCGCAGCGGCTCGCGCAGCAACAAACACAGACGCTCCAAGGAGCGAGATCGTGGTGATCGTGAGCGGGAGCGCGACAAGGATCGCAACCGCGACAAGGACAAGGAGAAGGAGAAAGACAGAGAGCGCGAGCAGCGAGACCAACGTTATCGCGACGACAAGCGCAGCAGCAATCGCTCACGCAATGATCGCCCCAGTGACAGTGACAAACGCGGCGGCAGTCGAGGTCGCAGCGATAGGGAAAAGGAACGTGAACGCGATCGTGGAGATCGCAGCTCTCGCGATAAACGTCGACGCAGCCGTTCGATTGAGCAGCGCAAGCGCCAGAGTCCCGTACGTGAGCGTCGACGTAGTCACTCGCGCTCAAGAGATACAAAGTATGTAATGTGATAATAATAGGGATATTCCTGAAATTAATAAACTTTTTTACTATTCGCAGCAGTCGTCGTCGCACCAGCTACTCGCCGCGTCCTTATGGCGGACGTGGACGTGGCGGTGGTGGAAGATCACCCGCCAATGGCTTTGGTGATCGCACACCACCCACAGAGCTCAGTCCGGAGGAGCGCGATGCTCGCACTGTTTTCTGCATACAGCTGTCACAACGTGTGCGCGCACGTGACTTGGAGGAATTCTTCTCCAGCGTGGGAAAGGTTCGTGATGTGCGTCTAATTACTTGCAACAAAACGAAACGTTTCAAGGGCATTGCGTACATAGAGTTTGAGGATCCCGAATCGGTGGCCCTAGCATTAGGCCTCTCTGGGCAGCGTTTGTTAGGCGTGCCCATAATGGTGCAGCACACACAGGCAGAGAAGAATCGTCTACAGAATGCGCCGCCACCGTTCCAGCCCAAGCCTCATACTGGTCCCATGCGACTCTATGTGGGCTCGCTCCATTTCAACATCACCGAGGACATGCTGCGTGGCATATTTGAGCCCTTTGGCAAAATTGATAATATACAACTGGTCATGGACACAGAAACTGGTCGCTCCAAGGGCTATGGCTTTATAACGGTAACAGTAATCTAAAGGTTAACCCGTTTTTATCTTAACATTTACATTTTTTATTTATAGTATCACAATGCTGACGACGCCAAAAAGGCATTAGAACAATTAAACGGCTTTGAGCTTGCCGGCCGTCCCATGAAGGTGGGCAATGTTACCGAGCGCCTAGACATGAATACAAGCTCGCTGGACACCGATGAGATGGATCGTAGTGGCATTGATCTGGGCGCCACTGGGCGTCTACAGCTTATGTTTAAGTTGGCAGAAGGTGCTGGATTGGCCGTGCCTCAAGCAGCAGCCAATGCTTTGCTTGCCACAGCGCCGCAGCCGGCGCCAATTCAGCAGCAACAGCAGGCGCCTTCAATAGCGACACAGTGCTTTGTACTGTCTAATATGTTTGATCCGCGCACTGAAACAAATCCCACCTGGGATACAGACATACGCGAAGATGTGCTGGAAGAGTGTGCTAAGCATGGTGGCGTTCTACACATACATGTGGACACAGTCGCAGCCACTGGCACCGTCTATGTCAAGTGCCCGAGTACCACTACCGCTGTGCTGGCCGTGAATTCACTGCATGGTCGCTGGTTTGCTGGACGTGTTATTACGGCGGCATATGTGCCGTTAAGCAATTATCATGCCATGTTTCCAGACTCTCACGGCGCTGCTGACTTGATTTCATCGACACGCAAAATGACCGACGATTAATGGGACCAGTCTATGTGGGCTTGACTTGGCGCTGCATCCAACAACTACAACATATTTGTTATTATTCGTTACAAGGATTTTTGCTCATGATTTATTAATTTTTTAAAAAGACCTTTGATTTTGTGTCGCATTGATAATACGGAAGTTGAAGAAGAAACCAAAACAACAAATGGGCACATAACAAAACAAAAACAATTATAACCATATTATTAATGCATAATTATGTATATGCATCGTATAATTAGGCATTCCTAAAAAACAAAAAAAGCTATAAAATTACAAACTTTTGGATTTCAATTTAAACTACACTTTTTCTCTGCGTAAATGAAATTTTAGATTTTTTATATTTAATCGCATGCGTTAAAAAGCAGAATAAATAAATAATATATTTTTGTTAGACAGTAAAGGGGAAAAATATATTTGAAAAAGTATAACAAATTGTTTTCTTTGCCCTACTAAACGGATGACAGTGTGTTAAATGCAAGTGGATTTTGTAAGCTTAAAATCACGTTGATTGACAAGCATTCAAAACTATTTTTAAATGGGGAACTGAAGTGCTCAGATTTCCTATTCAATTAATTTTTTAAAAGCTTATTTTAGCTTAAGTTTGCTGCATATAAACTTAAAAAAAACTCAAAAAACGTATTCTTACAAAATGTCAAATAAAAAAAATATATATTAAGTGTACCTATGCTGCATTTTGTAAAACCCATTATTCTTTTCAAAAATTACATTTAAATTTTAAGAGTAATTAAAATTTCAAATATTGTTTTTTAATTAAAATTAAATAAATTCGATTTGAGACTGTTAACAGAAAATGTGACTGTGTATATCGATACTCCTTACAGACTGTTAACAATCAGTTGTTGCTACTGTTATTGTTTCTGTGAAAAATGGCGTGCGCATGAGTTGGGCTGCAGCAGAAATTAGTCGAAATTTAGTTAAATATACTAAGCTAAGCACGTATTAACTACGTATAAAGTGTTTATTTTACATACCAAACAAATTATTAATAGTTTTATCAACAAATTGGAAACGCGCTGGTGAATAAAATATGTTTCAAACCATTGGATTGCGAGTGTAAGCCATAACACAACGAAAAAAAATGGCAAACACATGCACAACTACAAAAAACGTAGGTATTAAAACAACAACAACTACTACTAGTATGGAAAATGGAAAATTCAATAAATCGTGCACAGTGTGTGCTTGCCAAAAGGTTATAATCACATAACAATTAAACTCAAAGAGAATATGAAAAGTGAATTTTTGTTCAGCAAATGCTGCTGCAGATGACAGTGTTTTATAATCACGCATACTCTACGCGCACCAATACAAACGAACATAATAATACAGTGGCACACATATAGCCACACACACACACGCCTACGCAATACATTTTTGACCTCCCCTACAAAGCAGCAGCAACCCCAAATCTCTTTACACACAGCTTCGGGTCTCGCCCAGCTGATTCATGTTGTTACGTTTTGGCAAAGTACGCGGAAATCTTTAAATAAATCGCAGAATCCAAATGAAATAAAAAGACAAATTACAAATAGTGTCGCGTCTAATGACCCTGCCCCACTGTGTGGCAGCAGCGCTGCTTATATAAGTATAACGGTAAATGTTTGTGCGCGCCCTAAGTGTCGTAGTGTGAGTGTCCGTGTCCGTCTGTGTGTTGCGTGCGTATGCCAAAAAATGAGCACATACATATTGTGAAAATAGCCAGAACAAAGCCAGAAAGCCAAAAAAGAAAACAACAACAACATTAAACACCGCAAAACAATTTAAGAACTCAACTGACATAGACACACAGAGAGAGTGAGAACTAAATACACCATTTGTTGTTGTTTTTTATATTATTTATAATTTTTTTTGTTGCGCTGTGTTTTGTTTCTTGGCAAGCGTTTGCTATCGCGCGCTTCCAAATTTATTTTAGCGCATTATGCCATCCGTTTCAGTTTCATGTTCACGCAGCAGGGACTGCAAACGCGCGCTTAATTTATATGCAGGGGGTAGGAGAACAAACAGACAGCGGGAAGGTAAAAACTATTGAGAAAATGAGAATAGTTCCAGTGTGTGAGAGAACTAGAAATGCAACAATATTTATAGTGATTGGTCAGCCTGCCGGTTTTCATTCACGTCTCGGTTGCTGTTGCTTGTCAGTGTTAAGTACAGTGGAGCTACAGTGTGACAAACGCTCATACAAGCCAATAAATTAAAATTAAATTGCAGTTAATATGAATATGTTACAAATAAAAAAAAAACTAAGCTACAGCTATTTTTAAATCTTCACAAACGAAACCATTTTAAACTGTTTCCCTAAAACTAATTAAAACTATGCATCACATTAAACAAAATTGCTGTGCTTCTTATTGGAGCTCAGCTGTATATGCAAACTTTTAGCGCGCTCTCTTTCGCACGCTCTCAAAGCTGTAATTACGCAATGCAGCTGTCGCTGATTGCAATTCGCGTGTGTGTATGTGTTGTCAATTGCCAAAAGTTAATTCAACGCCAGCAGCGATCGATTCGCGTTCGCTTATCACAATTATTTCGCGCACCTTTGCGCCGTATTGTTTTATACGTCTAATCAAAGGCAAAAGCGACGGTCAGGGAATACCTCTTTGGGAGAGAGCGAGAGTGAGCGAACTAACGGGCCGCGCGCGTCATCGTCACATGCTTCAAAGAGTGGACGGCCTTTGTGCGTCAGCGTCATTGACTCGCTTCCGTTGGATTTATTTCGTTGCTCTCTTTTCTCAATTTAAACTTCGCTTCAATTACCTGCAGCTTTGAGTAGGTTAATTGTTGATTTGTTTACTTACACTCTTTTTTGTATACTTTGTGCGCTCCTTCTTCCATATCGCTGTTGCTGTGGCTGCGCTGCAATGGAAGATACTACGCCACATTTGGCACGTAGTCTGTGTCTGTCTTGCGCTCTCTTAAATTAAAGTTGTTATGCTAACTGATAAACACCAACAAAATATTATAACCGATTGTAGTTCAAGCGCGCTTTTGTGTGCCAATTTGCGACCCAAGTCGCTGGCAAAGCTTTAAGTCCATGCTAGTTGGTTAAAAGCAAACAGTTAACGTTGGCGTTTCGCATATTACAGACAAAATATCAACAGTAACGATATATCTTGGCCGGCTTATGCTGTCTCGTGAAATAAATAAAGATATGTGCAAGCCTGCGAACTTAGCATGAAATCGAACATAAAGTGTCTTTGACACCTTGCCAATATTTATAGTATTTGTTAGTAATGATTAACTTTATCTGTGTAAGTGTGTATGTATGTCTGATAAGCGTATTTAGCAAGCAAACTGCGCTAGTCTCCAACCGCCTTTATTAGTTTCATGTGAATGTCAGTGAATTAATAAACTCGTTTCTCGTATTTTGCAGCCAAAAACCAACTAGACGCCTGACGTTAATTGAGAGCAATACAATATATACATACACATACAAATTGAACCTTATACAGACGATAATATTTAAATTATAAGCCATCAACATATATGCTATCTGCAACATTGGGGGCCAATGGCGGCCACACGCCGCTCAGTCCCTCCGCTCAGGCGACGCTCAGCAAGCACTTGCCCAAGCTCCAAAGCAAGCGACTCATGCAACATGGATTGGGTACGACAACGACGACGACGAGCAAACCACAAACTAGCGATGCCAGTTGCCTAACAGGTAAGTGTTGCCACTTTATTGTTTATTGCCAAGCTGTTGCTAATGTGCCAACTGTTTTTGTTTACAGATCTTTGCAGCAGCGAGAACTTGCCTGAGGTGGAGATATTTTCGCTGCTGGAGGAGCAGATACCCAAATATAAAGTACGCAACGATTTCCTTACGGATTTCTCAGGCTACGCCAATGAGGATTGGTTTGTGCCCGCGCCAGCGCTACCCATACCAGTTGAGGGTCTAGGGTTGACCAAGGACCAGACGAGAGAGTGCCTCAACTACTTTCGTGAGTAGTTTTTCTATATATTGCTAGTGATTAAGTAACGTCCAAGTTAGTGTCTTGCCTTTGTTAACGTAGCAGCGTGAAAAATAACGTAATTTTTCATTAGTATATGCAAGTGGAATGGAAGAGGCATATGTTACAGTAGAGCCTCGACATATATAACTACTGTTGCCAAGCTGAATTAGAATACTATACTATATACTAATGCCATTGTGGCTAATTTTTATTACTCTTAATGTTCAACAAGCAGACGCTTGAGAAATACTATAATTTATTTGAGGCCTTGCTTCTAATCAAGAAGTTAATAATCACCACCAAGTGGTTTGTGTTTCATCATATTCTAGTTAAACATGTATGAGTATTTATATCTTTAGACCAAAAAATAATTCGAATATTCATCATTTCGAGCGTTTACTGTATTTTTATATGTATGTTAAACAAAAATTTCAATTCTAATGAGGCAACAAATTGCCGAACTACTTGGTCAGGCAAGTCCTGCACATACCAAATACATATATATATTACAGACGGGCTAAGCAAGCTACGCAAATAAACAAGCTTACATACATACATGGGCTATGCAGCTACCAACAGCTAAGCACATACAGATGTACATCGGAATGCACACCAATAACCAATAACATAAACATAACATACATGTGTAGTCCACTGCAGCTGCCCAAGTGACAACGCAATTCAAAATGCGAGCTACCATAAAACACACTTGTACATACATATATACATAACTAACATAAGTCTCGGCTGCGCAGTACATACCACATTCGGAATGCGAGCTAGCAGAATAACATCCACATACATTTAAGTTAAAATGTTGCATTGATATATTTAAATGCGTAATTAATAAGTATAAAAAGAGAGGACGCGACGCAGGACAGTCAGTTCTGTTTCGGCGTTCAGTGAATAAAGAGTGAAAGTTGTGAAGTGAAGTTTGTGTACTCATTTATAGACATACTATATTAAGCCTCCGACAATCTCAGAAGTGTGAACGATATACACCTACAAAATGAATAACAGTGAAATAAATGTCGATGTGGAGATCGCAGAGTTTTCAGTTATCCAACTGAAAACCTGGCTGGCGGCGTTGGAGCAACCTACCACTGGCACCAAGGCCGAGTTAGTTGCACGTCTTAACGCGATCTCGCCACAAACACGTGGCGCCAGACCTAATTCAACCACAGAAGACCCTGACGCAAGTGGACACAACAGCGACATGGACGAGCAAAGCGTTATTTCATCACAAAATGAAGCGGTCGACAATTTAAATCAACAGGCACAAGACACAGTTGGCGACACACCAACAACTTCAAACGCAGACATACACAACCATGACGTGTCCGTGCTGGAACAGCTACGTGGGATACAGCAGATGCTAGCAGAACTCAAAAGCCCAAAAGGAGAAAAGCACCACACCACAAATGGCGACAAAAGTGGCAACGGTAGCGATAACATAGAGAAGCGAGCAATCTTTGATATAAATGCTAAGCAACAGCGAAGTGACAGTGCAGCTTTGGCTTTGTCACAAGCTAAAGAAATCGCAATGAGCTACGACGGAACAACATGTGCACGTCTTTGGGCAGCACAAATACAAAACATTGCAAATATGTACAACTTGGACAATGGCAACATGCGTATTTTGATAATCTCAAAATTAACGGCTCAACAGTGCTACATGCCCAACACAGTCGAATTATTGGAACCAATCGACGCAATAATTGAACAATAATTTGCAATCGGGAACAAACAAATCTAAAATGAGTACGGCGCCAATTCAGGATTCGTAAGTGGCCAGCCCGGAAAATTCGCAGCATACTTCGAAATAAAAATGAGGCTGGCCAATGCGATTGCCATCGAACCAGATGAGCTGATTGAACATATCATCGAAGGGATACCAGACATCAACCTGCGCGATCAGGCGCACATACAGCGATTTTCCAGCCCAGTGCAGATTCTTTGCGCTTTCGCCAACGTACACATTCGAGGACGGACAGCAGCACCCAAGCAGAGCGCGCCATCAACAGGAAATGCAGTTCGCAGAGCTGGAGTACGTTGCACAAACTGCAACTCAATCGGACACAACGCACAGGAATGCCGAAAGCCAAAAAGGGAGCCAGGATCATGCTACGCGTGCGGCAAATTTGGACACTTTGTGGCACAATGCCAGGATAAGAACGAACTGCGGGGCAACAACTATGTAAAGTATTTTAAAATTTATTTTGTTAACAATAACCCATTTTCAAAAATTACAGCATGCCTTATAGACTCAGGTAGTCCCATATCTTTCATAAAAAAAACACTCATGCCCAAAGAGGCAAACTTACAAACTGTAACTGAATCCTATTTTGGATTAAATAAAAGCCAACTTGAAGTGTATGGCAGCATATTATGTTATGTTTTCAAAGAAACAACAAAATGTTATTTTAATTTGATAGTAGTTTCAAACGAGTCTATGAGTCATGATGTAGTTTTAGGCAGAAATTTCATGGATGCATGTAATTTGAAATTAGACCTTGACACGCTAAAAATGATAGCAGTAGAAAACAGTCCACACCACAATAAAAATCTGTCTCACAATATTAAAAGATTTAAGAATAGCTCTTACACAGTAATTCGCAGAACTGAACCAAAGGTTAAGTCAATTCAAAAGTTTTCAAGAAGATATAAAATAGAACGACAGTCAACTGATAAAACTGATACAATTGATATAAATGTTACTACTGATACAAATGATACAACTGATACAACTGATACAAAGCATACAACTGATACAACTGATACAAAGGATACAACTGATACAACTGTTACAACTGTTACAACTGTTACAAATGATAAAATTAATATAAATGATACAACTGATACAAACTGATACAAATGATACAACTGATACAACTGATATATATGATGCAACAGATACAACTGATCAACAAAATAAAAAATTGGCAACTGATAAAACTAATACAACTGATATAAATGAATCTACTGATACAACTGATACAAATAATACTAATGATACAAATGATACAACTGATACAACTGATACAAAGGATACAACTGATCAACAGAATAATAAATTGGCAACTGAGCAACAAAATAAACGACTAGAAACTGATACAATTGAGCAACAGAACACAGATAAGAAAGAAAACATTATCCTAAAAAACAGACAAGACCAAACAGTAAACGTGGAAAACTTTGACACTGAAATGTTTAATATCTATCACACTGACAATGAAGAAATTGATTATAAATGTGGGGAAAACATAGGTTATGGAACAAAATGGAAATTTACAAGAATACTGAGGGAAAATTACATAAACGCAATACGACCGGAAAAACCAACAATCAGAGCAGAGATTAAACTATGTTTAGAAAATAGCAAGCCTTTTAGTTGTTCTCCACGACGACTGTCTTATACAGAAAAAGAAAAGCTACAGCAGTTATTAGACGAATATTTACAAAACGACATTATTCAACCAAGTGATTCTGAATATGCTTCACCCATAGTATTAGTTAAAAAAAAAACTGGCGACATGAGATTATGCATTGATTTCAGAAAACTAAACAAAGTATTAATTAAAGACAATTACCCACTGCCACTGATAGACGACTTGTTGGACAAATTAGTAAACAAAACGGTATTCTCAAAACTAGATTTAAAAAATGGTTATTTCCATGTTTTTGTAGACAAAGAATCAGTGAAATATACATCGTTTGTAACGCCCCTTGGCCAATTTGAGTTTCTCAGAATGCCAATGGGAGTAAAAAACGCTTCCGCAGTATTTCAACGATTTGTTAATAAAATATTTTGGGATATGATTAGGGAGAATAAAGTTATTGTTTACATGGACGATATAATGATCGCGAGCAAAGACATCAAAGAACATTTAGATACATTAACAATAGTATTTCAAAGATTAACACAAAACAAATTAGAGTTACGCATGGACAAATGCGAGTTTTTGCAATCAAGCGTCAAGTATTTAGGTTTTTTCATATCGAAAGACGGAATTAAAGCAGACGAGAAAGGTATTGAGGCCGTACAAAATTTTCCAATACCAGATAAAGCCCCTGCTGTTCAAAGCTTCTTAGGACTATGCTCCTACTTTCGCAGGTTCATAAAAGATTTTTCAACAATTGCCAAGCCGCTATACGATTTGATAAGGAAAGATAGAGAGTTTAAATTTGAAGAAAAAGAACTGGAATGTTTCACAATTCTAAAAAACAAATTAATACAGTCACCAATCTTAGCAATTTATGATTATAAGAAAGATATTGAGTTACACTGTGACGCCAGTGCATTAGGTTTTGGAGCTGTCCTACTTCAGAAGCAAGACGATGGAAGACTACACCCAGTTTTCTACTTTTCAAAGCGGACAACAGAAACAGAATCAAAGTATCATAGCTTCGAGCTAGAAACCCTTGCAATAATTTATGCTTTGAGACGGTTCAGAATATACGTACAAGGCAAACATTTTAAAATAGTTACAGACTGTAACTCACTGACGCTCACACTGAACAGAGTCGAACTCAACCCAAGAATAGCAAGGTGGGCACTTGAGCTTCAAAACTACGATTATGAAATCATTCATAGGTCAGGGAGTAGAATGCAACACGTCGATGCACTCAGTAGATGTAATAATATTTTAATAGTAGAAACAAACACTTTCGAAAATAATTTAGTCATTTGTCAAAATAAAGATACAAAAATTGTCAATTTAAAAAAATCATTAGAGAAAGCAGAGCACAAGCTATTCGAAATGAGAAACGGCATAGTGTATAGAAAAACAACAGACAACAGAGTCTTGTTTTACGTGCCCGAAAGTATGGAAGACCACGTCCTGTACAAGTATCACAATGACATAGGCACATAGGCACATAGGCAGAGGTTTCAAAACATAAAAGAAAAATGTTGCTCGCACATTCAAAATTGTCTCAAATGCATAGCATTTTCCCCAACAACAGGAAAAAGTGAAGGATTTTTACACAGTATCCCAAAAGGCTCAAAGCCATTTGAAACAATTCACATTGACCATTACGGCCCAGTGAGCAATGCTAGAGCGAAGAAATACATTTTTGCCATAGTTGACGGGTTTACAAAGTTTGTAAGACTTTACACAACGAAGACCACAAACACAAAAGAAGTAATCATAGCACTTAAGGATTACTTTAGGGCCTACAGCAGACCGAAAATCATAATTTCCGATCGAGGCAGTTGTTTTACGTCAAAAGATTTCGAGAATTTTACCGCAACCACAAACATTAAACATATTAAAATAGCAACAGGATCCCCACAGGCCAATGGGCAAGTGGAAAGAATTAACAGAAGTTTAGGGCCAATGATTGCAAAACTGGTCGATACTGAAAACAACGTACATTGGGACACCATTATTGACAAAGTAGAATACGCATTCAACAACACACAGCATCGCAGCATAAAACAAATGCCAAGCAAAATGCTATTCGGAACAGAGCAAAAGGGCGCAATAATAGACAGTTTAAGAGAAAAACTAGAAGAGCTAAACACAACAGCAACAGAAAATTTAAAACAGATTAGAATAGAGGCCAAGCTAAATCAAGATAAAGCACAAAAGATATATGAAACTTACTTCAATAGAAACAAGACTAAACCAAAAACATACAAAAAAGGCGACTACGTAATGGTAAAAAATTTTGATACAACAATAGGCGCACCTAGAAAACTGATACCGAAAAGTAAAGGCCATACAAAATAGAAAAAGCTTTGCGCAATGACCGATTTTTATTAAAAGATGTGGAAGGTTTTCAAGCATCACGCACGCCATACATTGGCGTGTGGAGCGTTCAAAACATTAAGCCATGGTTCAATAGAAATAAAAATAAAAGCAAATAAATTAAGAATATCAACATGTATATTTAGAAATAATTTAACTTTAAGAAAAAAAAAAAGAAAATGTGAATATTAGATGTAAGTCAAAAACTGTTAAACCACATGATCAGGAGATCAAACGGTCAGGATGGCCGAGTTGTGGTAGGCAAGCTGCCTGCACATACCAAATACATATATATATATACAAAGGGTTAAGCAAGCTACGCAATAAAATATGCTTGAATACCTATTGTGGTAGGCAAGCTGCCTGCACATACCAAATACATATATATATATACAAAGGGTTAAGCAAGCTACGCAATAACAATGCATTACATACATACATTGGGTTATGCGAGCTACGCAACAGCATGCACATACAGATGTACATTCTGGAATGCGAGCTACGCAATAACAACAACATAAACATACATACATTGTGGTAGGCCAGCTGCAGCTGCGCAGTGACATACGCACATTCTGGAATTCGAGCTACGCAGTAATATACATACTCATATGCACATACATTTAAGTTAGAATAAGTTGCGCAGTTTACCAGCTGCATTGATATATTTAAATGCGTAATTAATAAGTATAAAAAGAGAGGACGCGACGACGCAGGAACAGGCAGTCTTTCGGCGTTTCAGTGAATACAAGATGAAAAGTTGTGAAGTAAAATTTCAATTCTAATGAGGCAACAAATTGCCGAACTACTTTTTTGGCTTTGTTTGTCATCAGCCACTTGGCATTAATATCTTTTCGCTGTCAGCATTTATTCATATTTAAGAATTGTTTTTTTGCTGTCTCTACGCAGAACGCAATTTTCGTTTTATCTTAGAAAAATAACATTGTATATGTATTGAGTTTCCTGTACAAACAAACATTATGCTTAATTTGTTAATGTCAAATGACTTATGGTCAAGCACTATTTATGCGAGCTATTTGCGTTTTATAAATTGGCTACATTTGTCAGTTGTTTTTTTTTTATTCTATTTGTTAATCATTTTGAATTTATCGTCAAATATTGCGCTTGAAAATGCTTGAACACAACACAACACTTGTTGCGTGCACAAAGTGTTGATAAACTTGAATAGTTGCTAACAGCTGTTATTGTCCATTCATATTAACAGCGTGCAACATGTATAAAATTATGTAGCAACATTTTAGCTGCAGCAACATGTTGCGTTAGCGTTTAGCAGCTGATATAAGGAAATTTTAAGTTTTAAGTTAACGGTAAACATGCTTTATAGAAATTTAAGCAGATAAAATAACATTCTAAAATGCATAAACGCAGTTTACTTTGGTTAGTTTATTAATTAATTGTATTTGTGTTTTATTTTCAAATTATACATAAAATCTTTTAAATGTCGTGCAAGAGTTGCTAGTGTTGATAAACGAGCAAACAAGACAAAGCTGCTGTTATCGCACAGCTGTTTGCTCGTTGCTTTTACGCTTGAACGTCGGCCGGTTGGCGCTTGGGGATAGCGATTTTAGGTGTGTTTGGCAACTAAAGAAAGCATGGCGCGCAAGAAATAAAACGTGCCAAATGAAATTCGTATATTATCCGCGTGCGCGTTATGTTTTATTTGTAATTTATAAATATATATATGCGTATGTGTCGACTTTGACCAAAATAATGTTTTGCTAAAATTGATCATCGTTAGTGGCAGTGAAAAAAATTGTGTGTGCTTGTGCCTGTGGCCCAAAAACATCAAATTAATTTAAAAGCTATTACATGCGAATTTTTATATATACACAGCTGTATATTATTTATTTAGCTGTGCGCAAAAAAAAATGATTGTAGAAAAACTAAACGAAACATTTGGAATTTCTCCAAGTGCCTGACGCGTCATGCAACTACATTTATTTTTAGGACAACTACAACAACAAATACATATAGTATATACAAAGAGCGAATAGCGCGCACAGCAACAACAAGAAAACAAAAAGCGACTCAAGTTTTTGTGAATTATGATGAAGAAAATTTGTTGCTAGTCTGTAAACATTCAATGAATTTGTGCGTGTAACGGAATGTGTGTCTGTATGCCTTTAAATGTGGGAGTTGTAATACTTAAATACACATGCTTATAAGTACATTTTTATGAGTGTGTGTGTGTGATGGCCATGAGCAGGGTTAAGCATTTGTCAGCTTAATTTGTTCTTTATTTGTGCTGCGCTTTTACATAATCGTTTGTTTCTTCACTCTGCTGCTACAATTCTTCTTCTTGCTAGAATGTGCTCTCATTGCTCGGGTGTCGCCTTTGCTGCTGATAAGACTGCTCTAAGTCAATCGGAATATTTGCCGTTATGTCCGGTCGATAGGAATTTAACATTCTCACATGCAATTTATTTTAATTATACATGTACCACATGCGTGTGTGTGTGCGTGTGAGTACGTAATTTTTTTTATTATTATTTACCGTTGCGCAAGCTGAAAATATGCCGCTTATCCAGTTTCGTGTTCTTGCGGCCGGCCAACATTGAATGTTGATTAAAAATCAACAACGCCACCGCTGCATTCATGTCCATCAATGATGTATTGCCATGTGTGTGAATGTGTGTGTGTGAAAGTTGACTGCATATAACGCGTACCGTTGTCTGACTCAACAGTGCAATAGAGAGAACGACCGCAAAGCTATTAGAAGAGACGATTTAATGCCCGATCATTTCCCCCAGACCTAAATACAAAACAATTTTTATTGGTGTTAAGCTGCCTAATGGACACAACAATACAGACATACATCATGTACATATGCATAACACAAAATAGCAAAAAATTAGTGCCATCAAAAAGTAAAGCAGATTATGTTCGTTTGGTCTGCGTTTTCTTTGCCAAACACAAACAAGTGTGCATATGTATGTATGGGTGACATACATAACTTACGTCACTTTACAGTTTACACAGAACACAAACACGAAAATTCTACTTGCAGCTGTTCTCATATCTCACTTGCTTCACCTTTGCTAATTCTATGTCATTGTCCGCTTTAGTAGGACATTCACACGTCCCGTTGACTTAGCTCTAGCCAGTGCTGTACAATTGCATTTTGCTGTTGACCATAAGAAGCTAACATGAAGCTTTTTGCCAATATGTGTAATTAATTACCAGCAACTTTTTGTGAAAGTTGCCGTGAACTAAAACACACTAAATATTTGTCTTAGTTTACTAAACATTAGTTTTCATTTCGTTTTCGCGTGTGCAGACACAACTGTTTGCTCTGTTGCAGTTGTTTTCTATTTTCATTTGTTATTTTATGAGCTTATACTATTTGTCAATCAGCCAATCAAACTACAATAACAATACAGATCGAAACTTTTATCAAAGCGATAATAATATTTACCTTTAACCCATGAAAACTGCCTGTGCTGGTTTTTTGTATTCAAGGTTCGTCTTACAGTCAACTGAGTCATGATAAATATGAATGTATGTATGTGTAAATATTATACATATGAATTAAATGTTGAGCGTCGTATTATGAATGCTAATGAACCAAAAAATGCAAGCAGATAATGCAAAAATTTAAGTCCTCTATACTCTTTCACTTATAAAGCTAGAAACAAACATAAAACTCAATGTCTTATTGGGCTTAATAGTTTATAGCTTTAATGCTAGCCAAGTTAATAATAATAAATTATATGTAATCAAGTTAGCTTGTAGGGTATACAGAAATGATTGCTCAAAAACCTAATGAATAATGTGACTTAACGTAAATCAAACCTACTTGTTGGTTGATTCATTCAAGTTTTTGTGGAAATGTCCAAGTCTCAATCACAGTGAATGCTCGTTTAAAACACTTTTTATATGCCATAATGCTTTGTCTTAATCTTCTATAAAAACTATAGCTATCTATCTTAGCTTTAAATTGCTTTCTTATTTGTTTTTTAGTTATTAGAACGAGAATTAGTTTCTTCTGAATGCCGCCTGTAATTGCAATACATTTCCTATGGCGATTGCTCTAATTTACAAGAATTTACTGTACTTGATTATCGCAGTGCTTTTGAACATTCTTTTTTGTTGTTGCTCTGTTGCTTGACCACTCCAACATATCGCTATTTAATACGCTGCTACCGTTAGTTTGTTTCTACTGCTGTCTCCTATAAAGTAGACCATAAATTATGATCTGTTAGTCATTGGGTGCAGTCTAATGTTCTTCCAACCTACGCTTAGCAGCATCCTCTTGTATCTAGGGTTCTTTTATTATACAATAGAAGAGCCTACGTGAGTTTTGTCAGCTATTGGGTAAAGAAAAGGCGAACGCATCTTTTGAGCTGGCTAATTTGTAAACTAGTTTTCAGCTGGAAAATATATTTCTAATCGGCCACCTCAGCGCAAACCGTTTCCAAGGGCCTAACTTGTCAGTTGTTGCACGGCCTGTGTGAGTGTGAAGTTGATTGGAGTTTTGAATTAATTTTTTCTCTTTTCTCATTGTATGTAAATATGCTTTGGTATGAATGAAAGGTGTTTTTGGGGAGTGTGATGTTATGTAATTAATCAAAAAGACTATTGTTTTCCAAAAAACCAAGAAAAATATTTCAACAAGTTGCAAAACATAAATATAAATCAGTGACAAGTGTAATTAAATCATAGATGCCCAAAAAGATAAGTTTGGAGCATTTACCAACACTGCTCTGGCAATGTATTTATTTTTTTGTAGTTAACTGTTAATTGTGTGCGCGCCGGCAAAGAGTTTAGAAGCAAGCGCGTCGCTAGTGCTTAAATTTAATAATAAAAACAATGCAATTGTTCAAATCAAACACAATAAGTACACAACAAAATGCCAGTGCTTAACAACAATTTACAACAACAAATTAAGGATAATCAGCAAAATGTGCTGGGCGTCAAGCAAATGTTGCCCAGCATTAATGAACTGGAAAAGGAGCAAGAGCAAGAGCAGGAGCCCGCTGAGGAGTACAAGCAAAGCTTTGAGGCGGGTTTGACTCTGACCACGCAGCAGCAGCAGCAGCTAAATAGCACCTTCAAAGAGACTGAATCCTCGCCAGCAGCGAGCAGCTTCATCAGCAAACAACCGTCCAATAGCAGCAAGCATTTTGAAAACACCATCAAGCTGCTGGGCAAGCAGCTCGAGAGCAATTGTCAGCGCCAGGCGGACAAGTTGCAACAGCTGGACCAAACCATGGATAGTTTGGATAGTCTTAACAGCTCCTGTGCCTCCATGTCTGCCATTGTGCATGGCACAGAGCCTGCGCCCACGCGCCTAGAACTCGAACTGGAGGCTGTGGATCGTATGCGCTGCATTGTGCAACAAATGAAGCACGACAACAGAGCAACAACAATAACAACAACCGATGCTGTTTGCGTGGGTGCGACGGCGCCTTTTCTTGCGCTGCTACATGACTTTGCTGCCAAGGGATACAATCAAAGCAAGACGCCACACCAGCTACGCCCACCTCGAGTCCCATCATAGGCGCTCTGTCCGAGCAGGGACCCAACTTTGAGCTGCCCCTGGAGCTGCTGCAGGCGGCTAGCTCTTGGGAGCTCATGTACTATGCTTCTAAAAATGTTGACGGCCAGAATTGTCTAAAAATTGTGCGCAGTTTGTTAACAAATAAAGGTAAGACAAGTAAAATGAAATTAATCAATTTTATGAGTCATTAAAAGTCAAGTTGTACCATTTAAAGATAAATGAGCAAATTAAAAAATTGCAACTGGAACTTAGCTGCCAAATTAACTTGAGAGAAGCCTACGTTGAAATACTAATAATAGTATTTTGATTCAATGATTTATTCTTGTGTGTTGAAAAGTTATAAAACAAACATTAACAGAAATAATTAAATTGTGCTGCAAATAAATGCAGCAACTTAGTATATAAGCTTTTTTTTTAGGCATTAACTGCTGTATTTAGTATGAGTATGCCATTATCTTATCCTGCATTGTTTGTGCTTTATTTAGTTTTGGCCAATTCGAACATGTTTATCAGCAAACTGCAGTCTCTTTCCCCTTTCTGCACTTTAATAGGCTTAACACTTGTTAGGCTTTCACTTAAGTGCAGATCTTATCAATTGTTATTATGTCTGCCAATGTATTAATGTTTGTTCAATTAATTTCGATTTATGAATTTTCTTTGTTGTGGTCGACGTGTGCACTAACACGAAGACCGCTTGCTTATCAAAAATTCTAATTTCTCTAAATAATTTGTAGACTTTGTATTTGTTTTTGTTTTGTGCGCCACACGACTTGTTGATATTTGCACAAAACGTTAAACTATTATTGACTTAGTGTTTGTATGCTATTATTAATGTTCAACAGCTTTTTAGCAAGTTAGAGAGAAGAAAAAAAAACTATTAAGGCCCAGGCACATGATCTCATCTTGCCCAAAGCAGACAGATAATAATTTACAAACTTTTTTTCAACTGTAGTTTCCAGTGTCAAGTGCTTAAAGCTTTGCGCTTATCAAAGTTACTCAATGCGTAAAGATATGGCTGTTCCCTCGATCATTATCGCCGTGTTGAGTGTAGTTCAAGTTCAAGAAACAAAAGCTCATTTTGCTTTTCTTTGAACATTTGCAAAATTATCTTAGCCCTTTGTCTAATGTCTAAGTGCTACTATTAGCAAGCGTCATTAAATGAGTGTACTAATGATTGTCTATACATGCAATTAACTTTTTATTATACGTCATAAATTGCTTCTTTAATTCTACAAAAAGTTGAGTAACTTGCAAAAGCGTAAGATCTAGAAAAAGACAAGAACTTTCCCATGGAATTGTAGACACTTTTTTTACACTTCTAGAATTAGTTTAGGTATATATATAATTATATAAGACTGCAGACGTTTACTAATTATATTTTGCCATTTTTACGAGTCTCGTTTTGAATGCAATATAGCTTGGCTGCCAATAACCTATGTAAATTATGTTTGCGTTTCATTTGCGTTGCACTTAAAGCGCACTCAAGTTTTTACTACCTGCCGCCCTATGAGGCATGCTCTTCTACCTGCATATCATAAATTTTACAATGTGTGACAATTCAAAGAATTTTCTTTCATACAGCATCCAGACAAGCGTATGTGTTTCGCTATTTTTCTAAACATGAATGGGATTAGGCTTATGTGGAAAACACTGGGTATATTTTGTATGGATTTTCTTTGATCTATAGCTAGCCCTCAAAACTAATTTCAAATGTACTAACAGTGAGCGCGATTTATTCATGTATGCTGGCAATGCCTTTCTGTCGATTAACAGCAGCAGTTTGCTGTTAGCAGAGCTATAACAGTTTCTCTCTCACGCGCTCTCACGCTGCTTTACGAAATAAATATTAAGCAAAGCAAACTTAAATAACAGCAGCTGTATTTAATCAATAAAGTTGTAGTTTTTACTATTGTTAACGATTTTTAAAAGTTAAGCATCGATAGATAAATAAATAATATCGATGCTTTTACGCTATCGTTAAATTCAACCACCACCATCTACATTCGTAACTAAGAAGAAGAAAAAGAGCGTTCGTCAAGTAAAACAATTTGCCAATTCGTTTATTAAGTAATTCGACAAAAATGTCAAAATGTGAGCAGGACTTTACTAATTGTGTGCCAGTATATTTTTTAAAATAAAAACTAAGAAAAACAAATGTGAGCAACACAAGAAATCTGCGTGCCAAAAAATTAACCCTCAGTGACCCGTCTAACAGCAAAACCATTCAACAACAACATACAACAACAAAAGAGAACTCTATATACTGTGTGTTTGTCTGTGTGTGTGTGTGTGTGTATCTCTGTGTGCAAATCCATCTTTTCGTCACGAGTTTGGAACGCAACGATTCGTTTGCATTGCTGGCTTAAGTATCTTAGAATTCCGTTTAAAACTCAAATTCGCGTTTCTTAATGTATCTCACCTTTGGACTACTGCTGGTATAGCCTTGTGGCTATTGTGAAGTTGTTATTGTCGTTGGTGCCGCCCAGTGAAGTGAAACGAACGTGAAGTTCGCATAAAAACAAAAAACAGAACAAGCCAAAAACAAAATCTCATACATATATGTGGAATAATTTTGTCACGTGAGTGTTTTGCCCTTTTTGCTCATTTTGTAATTTCCCCGCAGAACCGGCAGCTGTGGTTGTTGTTGCTGCTGCTGCTGCTGCTGCTGCTGCTGCTGCTGCTGCTGCAGCTGTTGTTGTTGCACTTTTCTTTCTCTTTTCCTTTCACTCGGCTCGGGCTGGGAAATCGCCTTTTACTTCCAGGCTGCTGCTGTTAGTGTGTGTGTGTTCATTGCACTGAGCAGAAGTGTCTCGAGTTTACAGATGAGAGAAGCTGCGCTCATAGCTAAAAATATCAAAAAAGAAAAAAATACTCGTTTAGGAAGTTCAAGCAAGGTTTTCAATTTGTATGTGTGTGTAGTGCGCGCGTGTTTGGGGTAAAGAAGTTATTGCGCAAGCTCAGCACGCATAGTGAACAAGAGAGTGGGTGGCTGACTAGACAGTCAGTGAGTCAAAGAGAGCGCCAGAGTACGAGAGAGTGTTTGTTTGTGACAACGTAGTTTTCAGTTTCTCTGGTCATTTCAAGCAATTCGCATTAATTTAGCAATTAATTTAACAGCTACATTGTTATTGTCGCTTTGGTAATTGCGAAAAAATAAATGTGTGCATGGAGTATAAAAAAGTACAAATAAATAGAAAACCGAAAGGCCAGCTAACAACTACTACTCTAGACACACTCACACCAACAAACAAAACAATACCAAGTGCCTTGGCAGCGGTTTTATACAACGAAATCGCTTTAACAATTACATAATGTAAATCAAACATACGCACACCAAGAATTTTACTCTGAATCGCAACGAATTTGAAGCGTTTGCGTTAAAAATAAGCAAAAAATTGCGCTGATATAATGCCAAGGGACGGGGTAAATTGAGTCAGCAGCAGAAGCTAAAAACAAAGCGATTTGTTTTTATACTTATAAACATACCACACACATCTCTGTATATGTGTGGCCATGACGCACGTAAACAATGCAAAGGGAGTAACAGAGACGGAAATGGAGAGCAATGTGGAAACAACTGCTGCCGGCATGCATCGATTTTTAGCCACAAACGTAACCCAAGTGGATGCTGTAGCGACTACAACAACAACAGCAGTAGCAGCAGCAGCTGTAGATTGCCTAACAGACTGCGCATTCGCTGCATGCCAAGCGCAAGCGGCGAGCAATTGGCCCTGCGCCGACTTTGGCATCATAGACACTGATAATGAACTTGAGTACGAAGATGAACTCGAGTTTGAATATGCCACATCTAGCTGCAGTGTAATTGCAACACCAACAACACCAGCAGCGGTAGCAGCAGCAGCAGGCGCTAGAGTATTGGGTTTGTTGGGAGAGCGGGAGCAGCAGAACGAGCAATTGCTTATGGAAGGTAGTTGGAGTTCTCTACTTAAAAAAATGCTGTTATGCAACTGTAAATGCAACAGCAGCAGCGCTGTTGAGGCGATAGACACAGCTAAGCTTCGTTAATCGATAACTTTAAATCGTTAGCTTTAGTTTTAAACACAACTTAAAATGTATTTTAGATAAAAACTTAATTTGCTTTTGCTTTTGTCTTTGCAGTTCTATGTGGTAATCGTGTTAGCCAGATGACGCGCGCGTACGATGACATTGAAGCCGTTACGCGTCTGCTGGAGGAGAAGGAGAAGGACTTGGAGCTGACGGTGCAAATTGGCAAGGAGCTGCTCACACAGAACAATGCACTCGAAGCGCGTGTTAGCGATCTGGAAACAGATCTCAAATCCGCCAACGATGATCGTGCACAGCTGCTGCACGAGCTGCACAAGAAAAACGAGCTGATTTCGGTGCTGACCAACGATGCGGATGATGGCACAGATGCGGGTAAGTGAGAAATGTGCGCAATCAAGCGTCAAGTTTAAGCTACAAATTTCCATGTTTCCCCATAGACACGCCTACAATGAGCAAGTCCATAACATTGGATCTGCTGCAAAAGAAGGTCAATTCGCTGCTTGATGAGAATAAGACGCTGAGGAGTGAGGCCACGCAGCTGGCGCATCAGACGGACGAGGTGGAGGAACACGAGCGTCGCCTTATGGCGGATATAAGCGCGCAGTTAAGCGACGCCAATTCGCAATACGATAACATCAATCTGGAGCTGGAGCGGCAGCGAGAAGAGAATCGCCTGCAGCATGAGCAGATTGTTAGTCTGACAGCGCGTCTGGCGGAGGCGGAAATGCGACTGCATCAGTTGACACAGGACAATGATGAGCATCTGTCGCTGCTGCATGTGACCAAGGAGAATCAAAATGCGCTTGCCTTGGAGCTGGTGGAGTTCAAGATGCGCTATGAAGAGGTGTTGGCGTTACTGCACTCGGCACAGGATCAGCTGAAGCAGCAGCGCAAGCGTTCGCAGCCCATGGCGCGTAGCTCGTTTTTGGGTGGACTGGGTCACAATGGTGCCGCTGCTGTTGTGGCCGTGGAGTCGCTGCAATCGGAGCTGATGGAGTCCTCCATGT
The DNA here is from genome assembly GCF_011750605.1 of Drosophila busckii. Taxonomy (NCBI): domain Eukaryota; kingdom Metazoa; phylum Arthropoda; class Insecta; order Diptera; family Drosophilidae; genus Drosophila; species Drosophila busckii. The sequence goes on from NC_046604.1 coordinate 3,369,828, forward strand.
ACTCGGAGAACAGCCTCGATTCAGGCATATCGGGTGATAGTCAACGCTGTGCGGATCGCATTAGCCGCATGCTCCAATCCCAGCTACCGGGCGGCGGTGGCGACTTCGGAGCCAGCAGCAGCATCTACGGCGCGCCTCCTTACAAGCGAGCATTCGACACGGTGCGCTGTGCCACCAAGAGCGGCAATTATATGGACAGCAGTGATAGCGGCAATGTGTCGATGACCCAACTGGGTGTCATGTCCATGAGCAGTTCCTCGGGTCCACGCATGGCTAGCATGGCATATCCGGCGGGCTCGTATTATCGTGGCGCCAGCACCGGCAGCAGCAACTCCCTAGGCCTCAAGACGCTCTCCAACGAGAGCTTGCACTCCCAGTCCGACGATGGCTATCCGGCGCAGCCTTCTGGCGTGCCGGGTGCGCCAGGCGCCAAGGAGTTGGAAGCAGCGCTTAAACGTCTAACGCCCGCTGAGGTCTTGGCGCGTCGCGCAATGCTCTCGCATGCGCCTGCCGGCACCTACAACTACGATGAGCCCATGGGTAACCAACGCGGCTCAGCGCTGGGCAAAGGGGATCAAGGACTGCCGCTGGGTGTGCGCACGCCGGAGAGCATCATGTCCACCGGTTCGGGCTCAATAGCAGGACTCACAACGCATCCTTGGCGTTTGCCCGAAAAGCTGCAGATTGTCAAGCCCATGGAGGGCTCGCAGACGCTGCATCATTGGTCACGCCTGGCCACGCCCACTTTGAGCGGTCTGCTGGAGGAGCGTCCGGGTGTCACCATACGCGGTGGACGTGGACTCGATGAGCTGGGCATGCAGATGTACACGCTGTCCGACGTGGAGGAGGACATCAGCGAGGAGCTGGGACCAGGCAAACAATTCGAGGCGCCTGGCTGCACCTATACCTACACCAACAGCATGGTAATGCATCCAGACGATGGCTTTGTCAACGATCTATCCTTCCTATCCCAGTCACAAGTGTCTTCGCGCATGGCCTCTACTTCAACATCGAGACAGCCCAGGTAAGTTAACCATCAGCATGGTCAGCAGCCATAGTTTGACACCCATTTTTTGCAGTTGTCCCGCCACGCCGCGTGGCATGTCGCGCAAGAACTCCTGCTCCACATTTTCGGTGAATATGGGCCTGGCCGGCATGCTCAATGAGCGTGGCATTAAGGCCGTAACGCTCAGCGCTTTGAACACGCCCGCCGGTCCCAACTTCTCGCCCACAGTGACGCCTTGTAATAGTCCAGAAGGCTCACCCCCACGTGCGCAGTCGCCGGAGCCGCTCTTTGGACTGCTCTCCTCGGGCGCGGATTTGATACGACGCAAGCTGGTGGGCCCCACGGATCTGCAGCAGCAGCGCAAGCAACATCAACAGAAGGTGTTGCTCTCGCAGCTGGAGCGACGTGCTCTGCGCTCGCTGAATCTTATCGAGAAGGTGGAGAGCATTGGACTGGAGAACATAATCAGCGCACATCGCGGCCTCGGCGCCGGCATTGCCAATCGCAGCAGCAGCTCACAGCTGAGCAGCGCTGCCAGCGAGGACAGTTTGCAGAGTCTGCATATGAGCAGCAACAGCTACGTGGATGATATACACTTTGATCGCGCACAAATCAAGGGTGTGCTGCATCGTGGCCTCAAGTCGCCTTCACCCAGCAAGCCAGCCGTGGGCGTGGCTAGCAATAGCAGCTCCACAACGAGTGCCTACAATAGCGAGGATAGCGATGATCAGGGCATTGTGATGTCGCTGAAACCCAAGCCCATCCCCAGCACAACGAAGTCTGCAAGTCGCAGTGCAGCAAGCAGCGCAGCAGCAGCGTCTACAGCAGCAAGCAGCGTCGGCAATGGCAGCAGTTCAGTTAGCGAGACGCGCTTGAAGCAAATGCAGCGGCAAAAGTCACGACGCAATTTGAAGAACGGCATGGCAGCGCAGCGACCCGACTTGGGGCGAGTGCGTCCAGATCTCGGCAAGGTGGCGGACAGCAGTGCAGCGGAGGCGGCGTCAGCAGCTGCTGCTGGCAAGAGTGATAGCGAGGCGTCGCGTGCAGCGTCGTCGCAGCAGCAGAGCATCACGCAGGCCTTTGTGGGCTCCGTTAGTTCGTTGTTGTTTGGCCGCAAGGGCGGCTGGCTGTAAGCGCTAGACGTATCCTATCCATCATATTTATTTTGATTTAAGACAGACCGTGTGAGTAGAAGAAGTGAAGAAGTAGCAAGCAAAGCAAAGCGATACATTTTCCTTTAATTTAGTATTTTTATTTACCAACATTTATGTAAATGTACATAGAGCAAGGCAAAGAGCAGTTGCAGAACAGAATGAAAAGGAAGAAGTGAAGAAGGTTTATTATTTTTTTTTGTTGGTCACCGCGATCGCTGTCTTAGTGCTTGTAGCTGTGATTTTTGTAAATATTTGTAGTAAAATGTTTAAATTTAATAGTTATAATACTTAATGAAATCTTTACTTGTTTTTGCTCCAAACCACCACAACAACAACAAGCAGAACACAACAGCAATTAATTAACCTACACTGGCCAGCAAAACAAACAGTTCCAAAGCAGCTTTATTTTTTCTTTTTATTTTTTAACTGTTTACTGAATATCGAAACATACCTACATATACATACAAACATATATACACAACTATTATTATCTGATTTTTTGCCAATTATGTATTTATTTTGAATTGTGCGTGTGCGTACATTAGCGTATGCACACTATAGCTTATATATTTTATTTTTCTTGATAAATTCGTTTATAAGTCGAAGCAGCAGAAGCGATGTATATAAAAAATGTTCAACAAAACGAAAGCAAACTGAATGGTGGGATATGCAAAAAGTACATATATTTTTTTACTCATGTATATAGTTTACTCTTTTGCTTTCCACACCACCAACAACTATTACGTATATCACAAACAATTAATAAAACCTAAAACAAACTAAAATGCGCTTGATTACATTTATAAAAACCACAACAACAATTATGTAATTTTGGTGCTTTGTTGAATCCCAAAATGACAAATTTGGTTTCTAGTCCCCACACAGAACAACATACACACACACACACACACACTTGTTTCTTGCGAATAAGCTTTAAAACATAGTGTGAAATGATATACAAATTATTGCAAAACCTATTTTCAACTATAGACCCTCATCTACATTTGTTGATCAGCACCAGCACTGCTTATAGCAGTTGTTGGTAACACACACACACACACACACACACATGTTAACTATATATCATAGCAGCAAAAAGAGAGAGTTAATGTAATGTCAAATCAAGAGACACATGCATAAGTAGATATACAAATATATATATGCATACATAAGTATGTTGATCAAATTGCGCTTTCACAATTTAGGTTTTGTAGTAATATTAAGTAAACGAAACAAACAAACAAAAACAACACAAGCGATCAACAACAAATGTAAAACTTATAAGTTGTAACTATTATCAATATATTTATTTACGTATGCAAACAATACAGAGAACATCGTTAAAATAAACAATAAATCATAAATGTACGGCTTATTCATTTGGGGAAAATCAAAACTTTATAAATTTTGATGCAAACGTGTAATTTAATGGGTGATAGATATAATATACATATGTAAGTATATCAGACTAAGTAAGGAGATACTGACGGAGTACTCTACGGCCTGCCAATTGAGTATTAAGAGTCGTTTGCAATATCAAACGAACTAAGCAACAATAAACAATCGCCAAAGAGTCTGGCCTGGCCAATGAGTAAAGGTTAAAACCTCTGCAGCGTCTACATATAATATTTAATGTGTCAGATGTTGATCATTAAAATACTCAAAACATCGAAATCGTATCGAAAATGTATATTATATTGATATAAATTTAAAGAAAGTATAATTTGTTTCTTGGAATGTTGCGTGTTTCTACACGAACTATTTGTTCTTTTTTGTTTTTGGCTGTTTTTCTGGTGCCTTACAACATTTTTTGACAATTAATAATAGCAATACTAATGTTAAGCTACCCATAAGTGCCAGAGGGATCGTGTCGAGTCCTCTCAAATACTCAGAGATGCGTGCAAGGGAGATATCATCCATCATACCAGCTAATGGCGGCACTGCTTCTGGATGAGTTTGTTTTGCGTAGCCGCTCTCAGCGAATTCAATAAAAGCCTTGGGCGTGTAATCCTTGGACTGATAACGATACAGCTTGCCTTGTCGCAGGAATATTAAAGCTGGCTCTTGGGATTCCATAATTTTAAAACGTTTTGCTGTGGTCACACCGGCGCCCTGGGCATTGATGCGTGCTACATTCATTTGGCGCTTAAGTCTGCCTCCAACAGCTTCCCATACAGCATACAAGCGCTGGCAAAGTACACACTCGGCGGTATAGAAGAACACGAACCAGTCTCCAGTTGTGGCGCCAGTCGAGGCTTGTGTCAGGTGCTCAAAAGTTTCATCAGACAGTTCCTTAACAGACGGCTCGCGGTTATCGTTGAAGAAGTGGACTATTTCCTCCTCGTTGACGTCACCATAGTAGAGTATAGGAATGCCTCGTCTGAAATACAACAAAGCCGGCTCTAGGCTTGGATCGTAAATATGAATTAAATTACTGTTTTCTGCCTTGACCACAGTGGCACCCAGCGTTTCCTTAAGCTCATGCTGGGCCTTCGCAACAGCTTCTTCATATTTCTCGCATTCCACGCATCTGTTTTTGGTGAACAAAGTGACCACGTCGCCTTGACCGGTCAATAGGTGAATCAGATCGGAATCATCAACGCGATCGATTTGTGCACTGCAGATAGCTAGCAATCCTAGGCAGACGGCGCCAATCAACTGGTAAGTCCACATTTTTGTTACCAAATTACAAAGTTCTGTCGCAGCGGCAACTTTTAACTTAAAATGAAAATAATAATAAGTTCATTAGGCATCACTCATATTTTACTCATTTGGCAACACTTTTGACAGTCACGCGTTGACGCGTTATTTCTCACAGTTGTGATTCTCAAACTTAATTATTTCTCACTTTATGTGACGCCATCTATGTAAATGAGTCGTCTTGCCATAATTCGATGTTATTCAAGTGTCGTTGTAACAATTTTAATCTCTCCCAATAGATGGCGCGACTGTTGACAGTTCCCCGCTCGCTTAACATTACAGTAGTAATTTTCCCCTCATTGCTTACATATGTTAGAGAAATGTTAAATTTGGACACGGGCCCATTTTTGGTCATATGCGCAAAAAAGGGATATTGGACATAGAAAAACAATATGTTCAAAAGATATTTTTTTGCAAAAAAATTTAACATTTTGTTAACATACATATGTATATCAAACAGACTAACACACACTTGCACAAAATAAAGCGACAGCCGATTCCTAGAATTCGCTGATGCAAATGTTTACTGGAATCCTTGCAAAGGAACATATTGAGAAGGATTTGGAAATGTTGCTTGACGCTCGTAATGTTGCGCAACAAACTGATGCGACTGAAAGGACTCGCACAAGGCGTCGGAATTCGCACGATGCGATGATAATAAAGGACTCCACAAGATGCGACATGTCCTTTAGTATATTTTTAGATCTCATAGAGTTTTGAACGCAGAGTGCCGGAAAATCAAGTCAAATGGAAACGAAGTAAAACCCCGCGTAACCGAAGAGTGCGTGTCCTAGTCCCGAACAGCTGTCGTCCTGCATATGCAGCTTTAGTTGAACTTCAGCGCTCAGCTGCAATGGATCACGAGTCGCAAAGTGGGCAGAGCTGCCAAGTGAAGCGCACTGATTTTACGTAAATGTGAATGCGGTGTGAAGGACTTTAGACAACAGTGAGCTGTGAGCCAAAGGATATGTTGCCGGAAATGTTATCGTTGCTTTTGTGCTTCTGTGCCCGTGCTCAGTACAAAAAACTATAAAAAGAACTTGCCAGAGCAGAGGAAACAAAAAAATCTCTAAAAAAATACAAAAAACAAATGATTATGATGATGGTGCCGCTGAAGCAACCGCCGTATTCGACTTTGTCTATGTCTATGCGTGTGTTTGTGCCAGAATTCAATGCCAATGATATCATGCTTTAGCCTGCACGCCCAGTTAAGTGAAAGTGTTGTTGCCATTATGGCTGTGCCCCTTAAGGCTCTTGATGACACATGAAACATTCGCATTCGATTTCCCATACTCTGATTTTTTTTGGCCAACTGACGACTGTTTTGGCGCAGTCATGTGTCGTTATCCTGACAGTGAAAACGCGACTCGAGAGCAGGCCTAATTAGCCACGGGTACAAAAAAAAAAAACAAGGGAAGACTCATTAATTAACCATTAATTATACTTATAAATGAATACATGTGTAATTACAAATTAAAAGCACCGCAAGCAATAAAAACATAAAAAAACAAATAATATATTCGAACAAGCAATGGATATTTTAATCTTAGCCTGCTGCCTGCTGCAGTTAGCACACAACGGTAAATATAATTCAATTGGAATCGTTCACGCTCTGCATTAACATAATTGTCTCAAAGTAATCAATTTAATCAAAATAACTTTTTATTGACAGCTATTTATAAATTAAAAAAAAAAACCGATTTATAAAAAGATAATTATTGAGAATATTTCTTCATAAAAAATATTTCATTTTGAAATTGTGTATTTTCTATACCAATCATTATTAAAAACTCCTCTCACACAAAGCGAATTCAAAATAGTTTAGTTGTGGTTATTTGTTTTCAATTTACATTCGCACAAAGGCAACTCAAATTGAAAATGGCAATGGGCAATAGTTTGTGTGAGCTGTGTGGGTGGCTGGTTGCATATATGCAGAGCCGGATGAGCGGAAAATTGTCGCGTGGTGGGAGTCGAAATATGCGCAACTTGGGAATGCCCAGGACAACAGCTGGGCCAACAGGCGAGGCCACAAAATTAGACGAAACCAATTGAGAAATACATTTGCAATGAATATTAATAGGACAATAAAATTGCTTTGCATATCCTTCAGCTTACAGCAGAGCAGAGACGACTGCTCACTATCTAGATAGCTGTGTATAAAATATGAGTTAATATTGAAATTCCAAGTCTTGTTTACATCATTACAGAGTCCGTGCCGGACTCGTTCTCAATTAGCAAATTAAAGACTTAAGCTGAAGTTCAAAGCAAAGCAAAGCTAATTTAATTAAATCACTCTTGTCTATAAGTTTACTTTTCTCTTATTTATAACATTCTTTCAGCTCAGCAATTTTTTTATGAGCTGCAGCAGTCAAGTTGGCAGCATAGTTGCCAACAAGCTAATCTCAATGAGCTATCGCTATTTGCAGCTCTTCAGCAGCTGTTGGCCTCTAGAGTGATAAATTTAATGTGTGTCTCTCTTTTTTTTCTGTTGCTGTTGTTGTTGTGCAGCAGCTGCAGCTTTAGGAGTTGGCCAGCCCGAGAGTTTCCCGCCGCCATTACCATTACCGACACCGACACAACCACATGCAGCACTCATGTTGACGCCATCAACGCCATCAATAACGCATTTTGTAAATGACTCCTTCATCATATTCTGCAGAACAGTACAAAAGGATATCGACACCAAGTGGCGTGATCCCCGTGGCGAGGCCCGTGAGAACACCAAGGGACGAGTTCACATTGAAAAAAAAACGGGTAAGACGCCCACACTTTGAAATGCCTTCAGTCTAAGCTGAAAGCCTGGCCCATTAGTGCGGCATATCCGCTTCCCCAACTCTTCTCTCTCTCTCTCTCTCTCTCTCTATCGCCTTCTTACTTTGTATCTCCTTTTGTGCTGCTTTTATTAGGCTTGCTTGCTTTGGTCTTTGAGCACATCTCACTGGATGATAAGGGCAACTGGACTTGTGAGCTGAATGAGGAGACTGCGAAAAAATCCTTTGAGCTGCTTGTAAATCGTAAGTACACTTACACACACATACACACGTATCTACATATTTACATCATAATAAATCAAAGAGCAGAGCTATGAGACTGCCCCGAGCGCACTTTGATTAAAATTAAATTACAGAGTAATAATAAATAAAAGAAAAATACTACCATCCAGCCCTAAGCAATGTCCTGTCTGTAAAGAGTTATAGTAAATTAATTCAAGACATAATATTTTGAATATTAAAATAAGAGACAGCTCTTTTGTTTCTTTTTTGTTCTTTGCACATATCTAATAAACTAAAGTTCATATTGCAAATCATGCGCAAAGTCATGCAAATCGCATTCCTTGTTTGCAATCGAACTACAGCGTTTCGCTTCTCATGCTTTATTTACATTCTTTATTTACAACATAGAGAAAATCTCATTTGACAAGACCGAGTTGGTGCAATCGGTGCGCGAAGGACGAGATGCACTGGTCAATTGCTTCGTCAAGGGACAGCCCACGCCGGAAGTCTCCTGGCTGCACAATGGCGAATATATAAACAGTTAGTATCGCAGCACATGCTAAACTTACTCGCTCCTGTTTGCACAGCAGCCAGCAACTTTGTTACGCAGCTCTCGACTTAGACTCAACTCAATTGGGGAAATAAAAAACGAATACTTTTGTTTCTTTTCTCTGTGTGTGGCAGCTGTGAACTCAACCAAGCACAAGCGCCTGTCCGACGGACTCTTCATCAGAAATGTTAGCCAAACGGATGCTGGCGAATACACATGTCGAGCTATGCGCATTACGCCCACATTTTCCGACTCCGATCAAATAACCATATTGCTAAGGATACAGCGTAAGTTGATATTTTTAATTGTTCAAAGTCTGCACAGCAACGTTTTTATATATTCATTTGTGTAGTACGACTGACTGCTTGCAAAATATTATTTACTATTTATTAATATTTAAACTTGAAAAATATTGTTATCCCCTGCTGCAACTGCAAGAGAGAATTGCTGCAATTTGTTTGCATTGCTGACGGCACCTTTAAGTTATTTGCATTGTGTGCCCCCGCCCGCTCTCTCTCTCTCTCTCTCTCTCTATTGCTGTCTCAGCTGCAAACGCCCCAGCGCTAACTGAGCGATACATGCATCGTTGGCTTTAATGAGATTTTCGAGATGCGCAAATGTTCAAGCTGCAGCCAAGGAATGGGGGTAAACGAAATTGCAGCAGCAGTAGATCTCAAATCAGCGTATGCAGATTATTGACAGCATGACAAGCGTTTAACATATTGATGCATGTTTAAGCTGCGAGTTAAACTTTGTCCTAAATATTGGCAATAAGTTCGCAGCAATCAGCTGCTGGGCTCCCCAACCCATGCAGCCAACTGAATGGTGTCAATATTTTTAGTGATGACCAATGACCAACTTGTCGCTCCCTCTCTCTCTTCTCTCTGACGCTCTGTTATTCGCTTTAGCCAAAAGCAAACAGCACAAGGCAAAGGCAACCGAAACTAATTTGTAGCTGCAGCTCAAATGTTTGCATTTCCTGAGCAATAAACTTGAATGAGCTGCGGTGGGTGTGGCTGGGCGGCTGGGGGGCTGCGGGGCCGACACCCACAAGGACAACGACAAAGTGTGTTGAAATGTGGCATCAGTTAACGCTTGAATGGCGACAGTTGCTGCTCTAGGGGCAATGGTTAAATAGATGCAAGCGACAGACAGACAGACAGACGGCCAGTGGGTGATAAAAAGACTTTGGCAACAATTCAATGCGGGCAGCTGCAGTTGTAAACGCTCTTCGCTCTAACATTCTCATTCATATGAGCACATGCATCATTGCAGACCGACCGCAGTGGTTCTACAATGAGACGCTGCCCGTTCAGTATTCGTATATGGGTGGCTCAGTTAATCTCAGCTGCGACGCCATGGGCGAGCCACCGCCATCCTTCACCTGGCTGCATAACAACAAAGGCATTCTGGGCTTCAATCATCGCATCTTCATGGCCGACTATGGGGCCACACTGCAGCTGGACATACGCAATGCCAGTCAGTTTGGTGACTACAAGTGCAAGGTGGCCAATCCGCTGGGCACGCTGGAGCGCGTCATCAAGCTGCGTGCGGGCCCCAAGCCTATTGGGCCCACACGCTTTCAGCTGAAGCGTCTGCTTCATCGATGGCTTTGAAGCTGGATCTGCGCACGCCGCGCATGTTCAACGTCTCGGATGAGATGCAGGTCTTTGGCTATCGCGTGGCCTACATAAGCGATAGCGATTTTAAGTTCAACGCCGGCAACTGGTCGCATGCCAAGCAGCGTGACTTCTCCTTTCATCGCGGTAAGTTCCAAGCCCAGAGCAAGTGCAACTAGTTGAATGAAATATATGCTTATTCTTCCTGCAGGACATCGCTTCATCATACCGCATTTGAAAGCCAATACGACGTACTTTATACGCGCCGCCTCACGCAATTTGGCTGGACTCAGTGACTGGAGTGGAGTCCGGATATTTGCCACCGCAACTGCTGCGCGCCTAAGTTTGTGGCATCAACTGTTCTGTCTGCTGCTGCTTGCACCCGCTTTGATTTGGCATTAGAAACAATTTTCGGGATACGTTTTATATAGTCTAAGTTACTCAACATGTTGTTAATTGCTGGCCTGTTATCTATTTATTTTTATTTAATTTATTCTACGCATATCTTCTGTGATAGAATTTTGTGTGCATTTCCAACTCGGTTTGTGGATCGCTTGGCTTTCCTACACTTAGCCAAATTAGCTGCCAATTAGCCAGTTCGTACTTTAGTTTAAGTTTGTTTAAAGCGAGTCAAACTAAACATAAATATACATATTGCATTGTCAAGTCTACCTTATAGTTAAATGTAAAAGCCTAACTCTAAATAAATGTTGTTCGAGCGTAACTAACAAATTGATAGCATGAATGTCAACACTTTGAAGAATTTTACACAAAAAGAAAGTCCAAATTATTGAATAAAACCAACAGCAGTTAAATATACATACTTAGTGCGTGTAACGAATTCAAACAACAAATATGAAAATCTATAATGAATGTGGATTTATACTAGCTTAATTAATATACAATTCAGACACCTAGCTCCTAAGCTGATGAATATGATCAATATGGTAATAAATACAACTTAAATGTGTGCACAATTCTTTGCCAGAAGTTCTTTTCAAGCTTTCAACGCTTTATAGCCAGCTGCTGATATTGATTAATATTTATTGCCTGCAATTGTCAAGCGCTTAACTATGCTGACTGACTTTTCGAATATTTATATACACACGCGACTTAACAAGGATTATAAAATTCAATGCCAAGCACATACATTCGAGTAAACAAATATATTGCTGGTTTTTCTTTTTTTATGGCAATCATTAGTGCAAAGTCAATTGAACCAGAGCAGCAGAAGCAGCGAGAGAGAACCTACAATATTCGGCCAGCTCATTTCCTATGTGAGACACGCGCCCAATTACAAACACAAAAGACTTTGGTCTATTTGTCAGCCGCTGGCTAAACGCTTACTCCCAGAGCACTGGAGGGGCCATGGCACGCAGGCTATAATAAACTAGCTCATAAAAGTCAATAAACTGTCAAATTGCACAGAAAAAACATTCACATCACTTAAGCATAAATCTCAGCATCTTACCAAGCGTATTACGTATACGCCATGGGAGCACCACCATCGCAGCCCAACTAAGCGTTCCACTTTTGGGACCTCTGCTGGGCGGTTGGGCACGCACGGGAGTTAAACGTTGATAAGGCCTCCTGGCTGTCCTGTCCTCTGGCTCTGTGCTGCGCGACCACGAAGCCATTTGCATAAGCCCAACAGAGTCGCTCAGCTATAAATGATCATTAACACAAACGCCCATAATAACTTATTGTGCTTTATGCGTATTTTTATACCATATATATTTTATTTTTATCTTTGCTGCATTTCACTTTGTTTTCGTTTTACATTAAAGCCACCAAAATGTTACAGGTCAATGCAATTCCGGCCGCAAACGTGACAACAAAAAAATAAATTAAAAATTAAAAATATTTTTCTCATTTGGCGTAAATAAAAATATATAAAAGCCAGTGGGCTGTTCAGCGCTTGCTTAACTTATATGCAGCGCCCGCTGCCACGCCCACATGTTAAACATACACAAGCATGTGTGCATGCAGATTATGAAAGCGAAGGGAAGAAAAAACCAAACACACACGCACGTTCACACACACACGCACACACAGGCAATTTATTGGCAGCATCCTGTAGTAACTTTTAAACCACAACCAACATGCAGCTTACCTGCTGGCTACAGGACTTTAGCAATTCCTGAGACTGACACTCTATTTAAGTAGACAGCGTCGCTATGATTTCATCGGAATCGCGTTTCCAGTAAATGCTTACTTATATCCTTAATAGTGTATACCCTAACAGGAACTCATAATTGACTTTCCACTTACGTTAAATTAGTTCAGAGACAAAGCAACTGTTTAATACAAATGAAAATTAATTTTTAAGCAAGTTTAATAATCTTGAATAACTTTGAAGGATCCTCTTGCGTTTGTTGCTTGAAAACAATTTCAAATTTCACTTGGAAAAGCTTCTCTTTTTATTTTTTAAACTAAACTTATTTCTTGTTCGGATTACATTTAATTAAGTATACGTATGTATACGTTGTTGTTGACGCCTTACTGGAAATTGTCAATCACACAGGCTGCTACGGCGGTAATTTATATCCGTAGCCGCCTTTTCATGATGTACCGTATAGTCATCAGGGCTTATATACCGAGAAGTGCATTTTGCTTCACAATTAATGGTTTTATTGATAATATATACAGCATGGCATGCGTGTGTGTGTGTGTGTGCGACTGCTTGGCAGACTGTTTGGGGAAAATGGGAAAATCAGTAAACATTATTACCAGCAGCATGCCCCGCAGACTCCCAAAGTCACAGTCTCTATCTTTTTTCGCTATCTCATGTCCCAGCACTCAGAGTAAGCCCGCAATCGTTACGGTTTATTTTAATTAAAATTTACAATTAATATTTAATGAGTCGGTAGTGTGACACCAGCAGGAGCGACACTAACCAACACGTTCATGTTGATGTGCATCAAATTGAATTTCAATGAAGGAGCAGCCACAGAGACATACGTACACGTATATTGGCATAAATATTGCGTATACGTATACGTTGTTGCCTTATGCATATGCCATGTGTAAAAAGTCATTTGCTGCCCGCAGCCACAGATTGAATATAATTTGTCGCATCAACTGATTGAAAGCGTAATTTTTGCTTCATTTATATTGCAAATAGCTTCACCTGCAAGCATTTTCAAATGCAATTGCAATTTGTGCTCTCAGCACTTATTACGGTAAGTGTAATTGATAAAATTACAAATTGATGCATTTTTAAAAGGCCAAAGGATCTGTGGGCATGTAAAGTCAAAAGTTCACATTCAATTTATTGCAATCTCCAAAGCCAAAGATGATGTATGCATGCTAATTGCACATTAATTGCAATGCAAGTCATCAACAAATCATTAAGCTGTCAATTTGGCCAATATAAAATAGTTAACTTATTTATGAGGCACTGCGCAAATAAGCTCAAGTAAGTAGATAAATTTAGAATTGATTATCAGTCTGTGGGTATGTGTGAAAAGTTTAAAGTAATAAATCCTGTCTTGCTCTCAACATTAGTTTGTGGGTTGAGCAGCGAAATGTTTACCCCAAATGAACACAAATGAGTTTGGGTGTAAATGGAAAAGCTCTTATGTGTCTGCTATATAATTATATACTACACTTACTATGTAAACTTGGCATAAAGCAAATGCATGCGCTTGATTGCTTTAGCTTTAGTTGTGTAGGATTGATAATAATCAGCTGTACACTTGAGCTGATGCAAACAATATGAGCAATGCAATTAGTATTTGGCATTTCGATTCGATTTGGCCTCACTCTTCATGTTCGGTTAAAAGCAAATAACTGTTCAGCACACACACATACAACACATGTATATTTTGAAGTAATTTCTTTTTTCACAGCTAAATGCGTAAATGCGTCAATATGCCATTGAAAAGGTTTCCCCTCAGCTTCAACACAATTGTCTCTGGCACAAGTTTGGCACCTTGTAACGACTTTTTAAGTGCCAAAATGTGGAGCAAAATGAATATGTAAATCATCGCCAGCGGCAACCCGTCAACCCCTACCCACAAGCCTTTGCTCTGAGCCATTCAACTCGTTGTGCACGAAACAAATAGGAAAACGCGTTGAAAATGAAAATAAATGTGAATATTTAAGTGATTTATACGCGAGCACACTTCAACTGCAAATTTTTTTTTTGAGAAAATTAAATAAGTGCAATGAAATATTATTTCTCATTTGGAATATGTCAGTGGTCTTGCAAGTCATTTCACTTGACACGTGGTCTAGACAAATGCTGAACTCGACTTGTGTTTGGTTTACTCTCTCACTGAGGTGTGTGAGAGTAAAGCGTAATCAACGGAACCGCTTTAACTGCTGTGCTGAATGCTCGACATAAATCCTATGAATAATGTTGGCAAACATTCTGGGCAGAAAAATTAATTTCGCAAGCAAGCCCATAGAACTTTTATGTACTCTGGTGTTAAATATTCATTAACGCATTAAAGATTTCACTTATTTATACTAAACTTGGTAACTTTGCTCTTTTTGGATAGTGCGTGCAAATAAGAACTTGCATAAGCTGTAATCAATACACTGCAAATAACATTACACTGCCATCGAAAGCCGATACGATTGGCAAGTAATTATCTATTGGTTTGGTAGTCTCGCTATCAGTTCGAGCGCATTAAACGTATTAAGTTTATGCAACGTTTTTATTGCTGACATGACAAAGTTTTAATTGTATGCTTTGGCTATTAAACTGTTGCAGCGGGCATTATGCAAATGATGGCATTAAATATAACGCATACGCCGTGTATTGGCCACAGCATTGCCGGAATGTGTGTTTTTGTTGCAAATTGAATAATTTTATAAAACTCTAAAGTATTGTTTTAAACGCATGTGGCGCGCGCAAACTCAATAAACATTTTATGGGCCCGATTGTGTGCGTGATTTAATAAGCATGAAAATGTCTAAATATTTAGTTTGTTGTTATGGAAAATGTACACAAGCGTGAAATGTATAAAACCTAATTAGAAATTAACTCAACGTAAAGAAAATATAAATATATCAAAAATATGTAGCTGGCACTTTTATTTATAATTATAAAAATGCTAGCATACTTTTATGTGCTCAGCAGTCAGTTACAGGTGTGCGTGTATGTTTACGTACATGTGAACAAATAATTGCAATTAATTGAAAATTAATTTGTTTTTAATAACAGACACAAATTGCACAACGGGCAGGCAAAAATATAATAAAAACTCATTTTGCAGATGTGTGCAAACAAATTAAATCGCATTATAAATGCAAAAGGTAATAATCACGAACATGACGTATGTGGTGTATCCTTTGCTGCTCGCCAAGGCCTTGACACAACAAACAATAACAACACTTTGTAAACATATTAAGCTATATGTTGTGCAATTTGATTAATTGCATTGAAATAACAGTTATTATTATTTTTTGGTTTCTTTTTTAACACAATTGCTGCCGCAAACAGCATCTATGCCTGGTTATGTTAACCGCATCCTGTCGCTGGTGCGAAATCTCTCACAGTTGTTAGCAATTGTTTACGCTCACTGTTTTTTTTCTGGTATGCACTGAACCATTGACTGCTCTTGTTGTTGTGTTTTGTATGTGTGAAAATGTGCATAGCACTATATACTAATATATTTTTACAAATTTGTATAAAATAAACATTTATAGAGCCAACTAAAAAATTGGTATAAATTTCAAGTGCGTTGGTTGGAGGAGACTTCAAGCAGACCCTCTCGACATATTTAAGTTAAGTAAACCATACATATTTTTTTCTAAGCTTTATTGCATAGCTACGATACCAAAGGCAACCCTATCGAATATGCAAACTAAACTTTTCATCGAATTATTACAAATTTAGCAAGAATAGATATAAATACCGCTTGAGCCCACACAACTTTATTTATATGTAGTATGTATATATGTATGTATGTATGTATATATATGTAGTATTATTTATATGTAGAATATTCGCTGTTGTTGCCACTAAAAGTACTTTAAAACAAAGTTGTCAGTAAATGTACCATAAATAGAAAGTTGCACACGCTGTCAGCAGCAGCCGCTAAACAATATAAGCTACACACCCCGCAAACTTCTGCCCGCCTCGAAAGCCCCACAGCGATGCTTGGCAACCCTTTCCAATTAACCATTGCACTGCAATTAAATACAAAAATGTAGAACTACAAATTTTAAACAAACAGCATGAAAACCAACTTTTTGTAGGCCAGCAAATGTGCAGACAACTTAGCATTCGATGCCAGTGGGCATAAACAGCATAATAGAGAGCGAAGAGAAAGGTAGCGCAGGTTGTGGGTGTGGGTGATTGAATGGGAAGAAGCGCAGTTGCATAAAAAGGAAGTTGCATTTTACTTTAAAATGCAATATACAAAAAGAAAGCTGCATAAATAAAAGGGAAAACTTCTCTGCGCACTGCCTATTTATGCAAGAAAATCCGTACAGAGACACAGCGGGCTTACAAGCGACATGTTGTACTACTACGATGAAAACAACAGGCGAGTGCGCTGGTCTTCCATCCTGTCACATAATACAACATCCTTGCACATCGCGCATATGATATGTATGCAGACAGCAGCAGCACCCAGCATCAGAATCTGAATCAGAATCGGTACAAGAACCAGCGACATGGCTATATCCGCCCACATTTCTTTCTGCACACAGCATGTGTCAACCTGCCAAGCATACATATTCGTATGTGTATGTGTGTGTGTGTGTGTGCGTTATGGGCGTGACAGTCAGTTGTGTGTGGGCGTGGCCATAGTTCACGTTTCTTTGCCAGTTTATGCGAATTCATATGTAAATGAATCAGAAACTTACAAAAGCTAAGGAAACTAACGGGAAGCTTCTACCAGCAGGGTAATCAGTCAAAATTAAGTTTGCCCAAAGTCTGACTCACAGTAGCTGACGTGCTCTAATAAGTATCTTGAGTTTTATTCTTCATCTGGCAGTGTATTTAAACGCCAATTAATTCTACTTTCATTTTTATTATTCAGATTGTTTTTTATGCTGGCCGTCTTATCAGTGTTCACTTTTAAGGCCCCTCAGCCAGCTGGCTATGGTATATACTTCAATATCGCAGAGTCATTATCAGCTGTGCGAACTTCAATAACAAAGAAAACCAAGGCTGTCTAAGTCGTAATTTTCTTTTTTTATATACTTATTCATATTTCATTCATATCGAATTAATCGTGAGCACAAACTATTTCCTACGCCACTTGTTGCACATAACAACAAAAACACGTTCAATTTAAAAAAGCTTGAGCAATGTGCTTTTCAATTATGACGTTGATTGTGTGTTGCAGCGATTAGTCAGTACTATAATATTTTTTTTAAAGAAATTTATGCTCGGTTTCTTCACCTTTCTTATCTTACATTCACGTCAGAGCGGAAGAATCAATAAAAAAAGCGCACAAAGCAAATTACAGCGAGTCTACCGAAATAGCTCACTCACACACACACACACACCAAACAGCAAGCGTACAGTGTCACGTTGATTAATTTTAGTTTTCTTTATTTTCGTTAAATTAGATTACAATAAGCATACACAGACATGCAAATTTAATATCATGTCAGAGATATTGAGAAATTATTTAGTTTTTTACTGTATCTTGGCGGGTATCTCAACGCACACGATATCCACATTGTTCTGATCCTGCAGCTCCCACTTGACCATCACGGAGACCTTGGGGTAGCTCTTAAGAACGGGCAATCGGGCCGTATATCTGTAGGTTTCATCTTTCTCCAGTGGACATTTTAAGCCGCTGTCGACACACGCATCGGGATTGGCCAATGGAAAGGGCATTTCGATACCTAGTACCTTTCCATGCACTACTGTCTTCACTGCTGAAGCCACCTCAGCCAAGGCGAAATCTATTGTTATGGATGAGTTGGTGCCCCTTTTGAGTACACACTCGGGCTTTGTGGTGTCACAGCCCTCTAGAGTGACCTGCGTGAATTTTCCCGTCTTTGAGCCGCAATCATGAAACTCCAGGCAGATTCCAAGCTGCATTGTCAGCAGCAGCGACAAGGTAAGCACGCACGACTTGAACATATTTCTCGGTATGCTTAATTAAATAAGAAGCTCAGATGGCAACAGTGAAACGCAATAAAATTCTACGTATATATTTATTCACAGCAACGACTTAGCAACAACTAAAAAGTCTTATAAGAAACTAAATAAAGGCAAAGCCGAAAACAGCTGCGCGCCTCACGCAAGCTCTGAGCTTTTATATCGATATATTTACGTATGTTATACATTATATCGATAGGTGCTTTTTTTCGCACAATGCCGCAGCTGATTTTTAGTCTGATTCCAATTGGACCGTCACGGTGAACGCATTTACTTTGGCGGCATTTAAATTGTTTTGCATATTTTCATAATTAATCAATTGGACTTGTGAAATTCATAAGAATGTCGCTAATTTGTAAGCACAGCTTGTATGCTGCTAATCGCATTGCTCTCAATGCTGCACCCGCCGCCCAACGTTGCAAGTAAGTTGAGCACTTGATTGTTGTAACACGTTGCAAATGCATTACAGTGTCATTTGTCAAGGTCATTGCATACACGCATCTGTTTTTGTGTATGTGTGTGTGCCGGTTATCATAAATATGTTTATATGTAGAGCTTTGTGTGGAATAATTTATCATTTTTTAGCGCTTTGTTTTTTTTTGTCTCATTTAGCGTTTGTTTTATTTTTTTTTATTATGTCAGAATGTGATTGCGGCAACCAGCTGCAGAGTTCTCAAAGTGTTGACGAATACAAAATTCATACATTACAAACGAATGTTATGTTTATACATAGTATACAAATTTGCTTAAATGAAATAACCTTAACTTTTTTAATTCTATATATCTGCGGCCTAATTTAAAGCTAATTGCTAATTTAGAATGTTATGAAACCTATGTATAAATAAAAATTCCTAAAGATATACATACATACATAAAAATTTCCATTAGCAAAAACATGCTTATTGTTGTTTACAAGAATGGAATCAATATTATGACGAAAATCTTTCGCGTGTTGTGATTTAATTTGTAATTATTGCTGCTGTCAACACAAATAAGGAACAACAACTAAGAATGCAATTATTTTGTTCTGCTTATCTCTGACGTAGTTTACTTCTTGAATTGTAATGCATTGAAAGTTTATTTATAACAACACGATGATAACAGAGAGCTTCCCAATAAACCGGTAAAGGTCAATTCTACTTGAAACCTCTACTTGACTTTCAATCTTTAACCGCAAGTGCTAAAAGTAACACGCAGACATTGCTGATAAGTTTATTTGGCGAAGTCTCAAGTGTCTAAAAGAAAGATATTTCAAACTAAAAAGTATTTTAGATAAGCGATTAATGAAACTTAAGAACTAACATAACTTTTATTTTCGCTTACAGATCAACATGGTTCTCCGAGGTACAAATGGGACCGCCAGATGCCATTCTAGGTATTATAAAACATATTAAGAAATATATATATATAGATCAGTTTCAAGCATGTCCACTATATATCAGGTGTTACTGAGGCTTTCAAGAAGGACAAAAACCCAAAGAAAATTAATCTGGGTGCTGGTGCCTATCGCGACGATAACACCAAACCTTTTGTGCTTCCCAGCGTGCGGGAGGCTGAGAAGCGTCTGGTGAGTCGCGGCCTGGACAAGGAGTATGCAACAATTATTGGACTGCCTGAATTCTACAACAAGGCCATTGAGTTGGCTTTGGGCGAACAATCGCAGCGACTGAAGGCCAAGCATAATGCAACAACTCAGGCGATCAGCGGTACGGGCGCATTGCGTGTGGGCGCAGCCTTTTTGAGCAAGTTCTGGAAGGGCAATCGTGAGATTTATCTACCCACACCATCTTGGGGTAATCATGTGCCTATTTTTGAGCACGCCGGCATGCCAGTGAAGCGTTATCGCTACTACAATCCCAAGAACTGCAATCTGGACTTTGCTGGCATGGTTGAGGATCTGAAGGTGAGTAGCTGCTTGGTGATAAATATACTATCACTATTATTAACGTTTTGTTAAACATGCAGAAAATCCCAGAGACATCTGTAGTGTTGCTGCATGCTTGTGCCCATAATCCCACTGGCGTGGATCCCAGCCAAGAGCAGTGGCGTGAGCTTTCCCAAGTATTTAAGCAGCGTAAGCTGTATCCATTCTTCGACATGGCCTATCAGGGCTTTGCCACGGGCAATGTTGATGGTGATGCGCAGGCGGTGCGCATCTTTGAGGCCGATGGCCATGATTTCTGCCTGGCGCAGAGTTTTGCCAAGAACATGGGTCTGTATGGTGAGCGAGCCGGCGCTTATACGGTTATTTGTGCGGATGAGCAGGAAGCCGCGCGTTGTATGTCACAGATCAAGATCCTCATTCGTGCGCTGTACTCGAATCCTCCCATTCATGGAGCACGCATCGCAGCTGAAATTCTTAATAACAGCGATCTGCGTTCCCAGTGGCTAAAGGATGTCAAGTTAATGGCCGACCGCATCATTGATGTGCGCACAAATCTCAAGAACAATCTTGAAAAGCTTGGATCCACACGCAACTGGCAGCACATTGTGGATCAGATTGGCATGTTCTGCTTCACGGGACTCACGCCCGAACAGGTGGATAGTTTGATGAAGGATCACAGCGTCTACCTCACACGTGATGGCCGTATTTCCATGGCCGGCGTGACCAGCAAAAATGTCGAGTACCTGGCCGAGAGTATGCATAAGGTGACTAAGTAAAGCGTTTAGTTATTGGGTCTTCCATTTAGCTACATATCGGCACCTGTACGGATTTTCCATCACGATTGAAAACTTTAGATACAACACAATGCATTTTCTATTATCTCACATATTGTATATACGATGAAACAAAAACCACAACTCTGCCTTTGAAAATAAAGCATTTTTAAATTTATAGAGCTCCAACTATATTTTGTAATTTGATTTAGATTTATAATATGAACAACAAGAGTCTGAAATCGCTATCAGATACTTTTAATTTTTAGTAAGCAATTTTTATTTACAAATTTATTAATTGATTGCCGTAATAAGTTCCAGAATTAGTATAAAGCTGTGGGACAAAAATATTTGTTAAATAAATACTACAGCTTAACAGATTATTAATTCAGTCTACCATAATTCCTAAAGTTTAATATTGCATTCCAATTGTGTTTATCTTTCAATACAGTACCAAAATTCATTTGAGATTTTGTTTATAGTACATCTTGGTGTTAGGGTTTGGTACAATTATCTGTCCAATTCAGTTATACAGAACTATTTATTATTTCTTTTTATAAAGCTAACATCACGGTTTGTTGTAACGATATCTTAATTTGTCGCTTGGCTCGCAATATTCCTTGATAATAAGCTTACATAAGAATATATGAAATACTATAATTATTGCACACACTGAAACCCAGAAGAGAGCAGGCAGACCGCCGAGCTGATGGCCATGCTTGTGTAGAGCAATCACATGTTGCTCATGCGCAGGAGCTGTGAATTAAAAACTTTTGAATTTAAAACAATCATTGAACTACTCAAGAGAACATCATACCCTCGACAACCTCCTTGACGTGTATTGCATGATGAATTTCTTCCATATGCTGTTTATCTTCGGTTATATATAATATTGCAGTTAAGGGTTCAGTCAGTTTCACTGGGAACTCACGGCGATTTTGCCTAAAATATAAATTTAAATGTTATGATTAACGTCAACAAACACTTGTTCAAGTTAATTACGTTAGCAGCACTGGCTCGTCCAGACAGCCGCCATCGCAGGCATAGTAGCTGCGATCTGAGCGGTCTAGTGCCACATTGATGACCGCTTTATTGTCCTCCTTGACAATGATTGTTACATTCACATGCGTCTTGTTGCCGTAGTTGAGGCGCCTGAAGTGGAAGTCACGATGCAAAAACTTGGGGTGCATATTACATTCCAGATGCTGATTGCTGAATCGAAAGCTGCCAAAACTTAGTGTCATGGCTTGTATGACGCCAGAGGCGCCGGCGCGTATCAGATGATGGCAGCCCTGTTTCTCTAGCGTCAGCATCCAGGAAGACACAAGCGTATTCAGCTGATGAAGCGTTGTCATGTCGCGCCACAGATTCTCTGCCTGCAGCGTATGGTAGGAATCGTAGCAGCCCTCGGCATATGTCAATGCCTTGGCTATATCCTCACGTAGTGCTGGCGTGCCAGCACCAGCGCCCAGGTCCTCGAACTCAAAGCTGCGCACCTGCGAGAGTACGGCATACATTGTGGCATTTATGCGATCGCCGTTCAGACTATTCTCAGCCTTGGAGCTGCTAATGGTGAAGCCTGTTGCCCACAGATCATTCCACACATTAATGTGCTCCTGACGATACGTATTGATGCTGTGCAGCGTGCCCGAGCCGGACGCCTTGGCGCTAAGCTTCTGCAGCAGATTTGTCATAGTTTGTATGGAGCGTTGCTCCAGGCTGTCTATTGTGTTCTTCAGCTGCGCATCAGTTACAGGCTTGGAATAGTTGATGACTAGCGGATAGATAATGCGCACTGTGCCACGCTTGCGCAGCTGTAGCTTTGGCTCCAGTTTGGGTTTTACAATGCTAACAACAATCTGTTTGCTTGGATCCTCTGTGGAAGGCTGCACCGTGCCTGTAACGACATCTAGTGCATTGTATGTAAACATGCCCAGCTGCGCCGGCTCGCTGTTGTGTAAAAAATAGTGAGCTTGAGATAGATTCAGATCAAGAGCGAGTTACCTGAGAGCCAGGCTGCGCGTGGTGGACTTGGGTAATCGACTACGTGGCAGCATGAGGTCAACGTCTTCGACAACATTGCGTGTATTGGTTATTTGCAGCTCCTGCATGAGCACACTGGGCTGAGTGCGATGTGCGTACATTGTGTAGGACACAAAGTAGCCGGCAAGGCACTGGAAACGATGAACCATGCCTGTCAGATACTCCACAACGGTAGCCTCCTTTTCCACAGGAGCGCCTGAGTTCTGGGCTACTGACAATACAGGCTGAAAGCGTATGGGCAGCTGCATGGCTCGACCATGCTTTATATTTAGCGCCGCATCACTAGATACCTCCAAGCCAATGTAACCATTGCCAATGTAAGGTAAATAGTCGCGCTCGTCAGACAACAGGGGCGGCACGTGACGAATGTTTGCATCGTATTCATAGTTTTGCAGTATGTAGGGCGTGAGACGGTCGTCCATGCACATACTATGTGGATCTGCGTGAAAGAAAAGTTTAAAGATTTTGACAGTTTGGAATGCGGGCTGATAGATACACACCCTTTTGTTGCGGCGCGCTAAGGAATAGATAACGAAAGATTGGCGGTAGCATATAAAATATTATGCACACACACAGCAGCATTAGAAACAAACGGCGATATGAGGAAACTGTCCCTTCGGCGAAACGCTTCAGCCGGCGCATTATGTCTGCGGCCTCGAATTTGTTTTTGGCCGATCGGAACAACATGTTGGCAGTCTTTTCTACGTATTTGCATTGAAATACAATATTCAAAATCAAATGTTGGCCACAAGTTGTGGCCAAACTTACTAGCACGGTATGTTGATGTCGAGTCAATATATCGATATATCAATATTTTAGAGCTCCCCTTTCGAAGCTGGTACGCTGGTACTGGCTAAAAGGTGGTGACCCTATAAAATCGATATTGATCTTCAGCAACTTAAATTACCTGTTTATTTCATCTCTAATACTCAAAGATCCGTTGTTTGTTTTGATAATAAAACCTGGCAAAATGAAAGATACTGCAAAAATACGCTTGAAGAAAAAAAAGTTGCTCCTAGTTTCGTTAATTGGAGTTTTACTCGTGCTCCTATTTCTAAATTACACGATCGGGCTTGGAGACTATCGGAAGACGGAAGCGCCTTGCCTGTTTTGTGATATTGCTAACAAGAGCTTGTTACCAAAATTGGAATATGAAACCGATGAATACGTGATCTTTAAGGACAAGTATCCAGCTTCTACGCATCATTATTTGGCAGTACCAAAGCTCCATTTTGAGAGTATTAAGGTGCTCAACAGATCTCACGTTGGTTTGGGTACGATTAGGCAATCTGTAGTTGTTTAAAACATCAATAAGCAAACTGACCTACTTTTTTAGTTCAACGTATGCATAATGGTATGGTGGAGTTTCTTATTGCAAAAGGTATTGATACATCCAAGGCAGTGATCGGCTATCACATCCCTCCTTTTATATCGCAAAAACATTTGCATCTGCATGGAATCTCACCTCCTTCAGAGATGAGTTTTTGGAATCGCATTAGCTTTATGTCACCATCATTTTGGTTCAAGTCGGTGAGTTGTGCTGTATTCTGAGCCATGACATTTTAATATTTAAATTGTATTTTATATTTTTAGTCTCAAAATACACTGGATTCCTTAAAGCGCTTGGATCTCTAAAGAAAAAGTATTCTGTAACATTATTGCTTGAATTTTGTTCTATAGCTATAGTTCCTTAGGATCTCAGCTGACCCTTATTATTCCATCCACTATTTGTAGCATTGTAAAATTTAAAAATAAATGAATTTAAAATGAATATTATAAAATCTCATTATCGATACTTGCTCGCGAATACTATACGCGATACTACCCTAAACGTAATCGATAGAGCAATCGATTGCTGTGCAGCTCTAAAAGACACAGCAGCAACACTAGCAAACGCTGAGTTTTGGTTTGTTTTAGTTGCAGAAAGATTCGCGAAAACCTTTGAGAAAACTACTGAATTAGATTGAAACCCAACGGCTTGGACAGCTTCAACATAGTGCGTGCAAAACAACGCGCAGCATGTGGCCCCAAACGCTGGAAATGTCCCGGGATGAGTGTCGAGGCATGCTGCGTCGACTTGGTAGGTTGAAAACGCTGCAATTGGTGCTGCCAGGAGCTCCAAAAACAAACATCGCAACAGCGCATCTGCTGGCCTACGCACATAGCCAAGTTGTTTCTAATCGCTTTCTCATTGTTTTTATGCCATTTACGCAGAGCTTGAGTCGTATTCGAACATAATAAGCGTTTTTCGCGCGCAAGGCTTTCTCAGCGAGCCAAAGACTAAGATGCTCGAAGAGCTGCGCCAAATGTTTCACATAACACAGGAGCGTCATAGGGCCGAGGTGCGACGCGCTGCCAACGATGAGCAGCTCTGCACAATAGCTGAAAAGTAAGTTTTATTTGGGATTCAATAAGAGTGCATGTGTATGTGTGTGTACATACATACGTATTAACTGTATCTGGGCAATTGTAGTATTTGTGGACCGAACACATGGCAGGAGTGGTCACGTGAGGGTCGTCGTCCGTACCCGCTGCTGCCGCGCATTAATCCACAGACTGCGCTTACGATTGTGGCGAATGATCTGGCAGTTAAATTAGCAGCAGAAAATGCCAAGCTTGCTAAACCGGCCGAGACGGGCGCCAATCTTAAGGAGTTGCTGAAAGAGCAAGCCAGGTTCCACGCCCTTAAGCACGGCACAACGAAGCGGGAGGAGCCCCATATCATCATGGAGGAACCGGTAAGCGATGCACTAGTTATATAACCTACAACAGACCCAGACCATATGCATATATTCTCTGCTGTTGCCAATATATGTGCGTGTGTGCGCGCATGTGTGGGCTGCGAAAGTACAGTCTGCGCCCTTACCTGTCCGTTCAAAGGAGCCGAGGATTAACCATTGCGAAAAGACCGTTAATTCTCAAGGCTGGAGCTGAAATAGTGCTCCGCAGGGTAATGGTTAACTGCGCTCATACACATTAAGACATATACATATGCCGCATTGATATACATATGTGGTGCCCTGTAATCCAATTGGGAATATTACCGTATAACTTGGACAAAGTAGTAGTGACATGGCATTCTTGATGAGTTTTCCGTCTGAGCTTTCTATAAACGTAGTCGTTAGGCAAAGTATATGTAATAATAATCAGCTGTATGCCTTTGATATATATTTAAATTTGATAAAGCTAACGACATAGCGCCCGCTAACAGCCAACTGCGTTAACAGTGTCGGTTCACTGTTAAATAACATTGGTTTCCACTTAGTGGTTGCTTTGCACTGTTATCGAGGTATCGATAGCATGGCGGCAAGAACGTTTAAATTAAATCGAATTTATATGCTTCCAGTTCAAAGTTCCTGATGTTCCTAACGAGGTGAAAAAGGCGACTTTAAAGCGCAAGGAGCATGAAACTGGCGATGTAAAGCCAAATAAAAAGCGAAACACCGCACATGACAAGCAGCAGGGACAGGCGCAACAAACGTCCGATCGACAGCAAAGCATTAATAAGGAACAGGATGATTATTCAATGCCGTTAGAGCAACGGCCGAGTCCGCGTACCATGCAACAGCGCTTTTTCTATCAACAGAATCAGAAACACAAGCAGAGATTGGCAAACAAGAGAGCAGCGTCCCATTCACTGTCCAATCATAGCGGCAATGCGTTAGCTGTGAAAACTAAGCCTGCCAAGAGCGGACGTAGACGCGCACATAAACAGTTACAGCAGCAGTTGCAACAAAAACAACAACTACAACTACAACAGCAGCAGCAACTTCAGCAACAACAACATCAAGTATTATTAATGGCGCTACCGCCAGCAGCGGACTCAACACCGCTGCCAAGTACCAATCATCTGGT
The DNA here is from genome assembly GCF_011750605.1 of Drosophila busckii. Lineage (NCBI taxonomy): Eukaryota > Metazoa > Arthropoda > Insecta > Diptera > Drosophilidae > Drosophila > Drosophila busckii. The sequence continues at coordinate 3,396,480 of NC_046604.1, forward strand.
GCAGCCGCATGTGGAATACATACTCGACGAGGCGCTTAAATCGGTTGCTGCCACAAAAGTTAAACCTATGCCGGCAGCTCGCGTAGTCTATGGCCCACCGGAGGTGCTGTCACCCACAGTGCCACGTGCATTCGCCAGTTCTCCCGTTGTTATCAAGGAAAAACTGCCTCTGGCTGTGCAAACCATGCCACAACAACTGCCCCAGCAGCCGCCACAACAGCTTAGCACGCCAGTTAAGAAATATATTGTGGAGGAGCGGCAGCCAGTCTCTCCTGCTAATGTATCCACAGCCAATCTGCCACTGGCGCCACAAATTATAAGCGTGCAACAAATAGCAGCACCGCCAAGGGTGCGCACTACTAGCGCTACCATACTGCCGCCTGGCAGCAAGCTCACGCCCAAGAAGATCAACCTAATTGATAAGCAGCAGATACCCATAGTGGCCAATGCGGCGGTGCGCCTCTTGCCCTACGATCACACAAGGTATGTACTAGTGCATTACTTAAGATATTTTAAATATATATATATATGATTTCCTCTCTTACAGTGAAATGGCTCCAGCTGCCTCTGCCGCCGTATCTCTACCAGCGCCAGGCATTAGCAATCTCAGCAGCAAGCTGCCAGCTGCGGCGACTGTGCAGAAGTTCATTGTCGAGGAACGGGTACCCAATCAGGCAACCACAGCCAACCAGAGCGGCGTAGCCACAACGCTTAGCAACGCGCCTACAGTGAACATAATTAAGAACATACCGGCGAGCAGTCTAAACAACACGCTCATCACGCCGCTGGCCGGATCAGTTACCCCAGCTACCGGACCCATGTTCCGCAAGGCTTGCACAACAACCACAACGGCAACGTCAATGGCCGTAGCAAGCGGTACAGCCAGCACACCACAGATAATTGGAAACATTAAGTTGACTAGCGGCATTAAGCATGTGCCAAGCGGAACGTTTCGGAACATCAAAGATCTGCTCTCCAAACGGCAAACTTTTTTTGGGGATCGGCCAAGCTGCATACTGGGCAGCTTTATAACTAAACTCAACCCGGCAAATGTCTCCGGTGGTGGTGGCGCAGCTGCTGTGACCGCTAACGCTGGCGGCGTTACTGTGAGCAGTGCTGCGCTATCGCCCACTAGCGGTGGTACGCCAACTTCGCCTCAGCCTGCACAACGCCCGATTACGATACAAAAGATGCAGCTATTGACGCCCACGCAAGTGATTTCGAATGCCGCTGGCGGTACGGGTATCACTAGTGGCGCCACCAAGGTAAAACCCACCAGGATAACATTAGCTCCAGCTGGCGTGGGCAAGAATAACGTTGTGTTTCTACCCACCACTGGTATGCGGGCTGTGACGCTTGCCTCTACCAAACCTAAGCCCAGCACAGAGCTGGTATCCGCCAAGCCAAATGTCCTCGTCATCGGGCCTGCCTCCAGTGCCAACGCAGTGAGCAACTCACAGACTGCGACAACCGCAACGACAGCTGTGACGAGCAAGGCGAGCAAGACACATCAAACGCTGATTACGGAGGATACACCTATTGATATTATCAATATGCCCATCATAGTGGCCGATAATGGCACAACGGAACCGAAAGCGGCGGCTGCAAAGCCAGCGCCTGTTGTGGTGCTCAATACTACCGACTGGGAAGTGGAGTTGGATCAAGCTTCGAAGGCGAAAGGCGCTACCGGGGCAACCACAACAAAAACAAACGTTTCAAACAGCAAACAGCAGGCGGTAGAGGATGTGATTGTGGAGGAGGTAATCGAGGATATGGAAGAAACGCAGCAAAACAATCGAAGTAAGTAATTTGATATTTATTTCATACTGACACTTAAGCTTATATTCTTTGAAATTGTAGTCATTGAGGTGCAGGAGGAGGATGGCAGCGCCATTGAGTATGTGGACATGGAGCTGGAGCAGCCCATTGAAATCGAGTGCACAAGCAACATATCGCCGGAGACAATGGCGCCCACGAATAAACAAGCAACGATGCCGGATCAGAAGATAGCCGATAACTTGGCAATGGCAACAGTTGGAGCGCTTGCTACTACGTTGCCATAGGCAGCTCGCATACTATACTTGTTATCTAGCGTCGAATTTGATTATAATATGTACTTTTGGTTTCTCGTTAACTGAACCGAGTGAGAACGCACAACCAACACCTACACACATTTACAAACACCCATACACACAAAGCCCTGTTTAATTTAGCATTAATTTGTAGCTTAGTATCGAGTTCTTTAAAGCAAAGTGCAACATTATCATTATATTTAAATTTATACATACTTTTATAGAACTGTAACTAACTAATTGTGCATAGAATTTAATTTTTGCGCCCTGAAGGCATTGCTTGGAGCCAACTGTCTACAGTCTGCAGATTGCTTTGTTTAAATGTAAAATTCAATTGACTTCTCCCAGCTGCCAGCTTCATCGAATTATAAACCTTGGAACCTTGTATACATTGTAAATAGCATAAACATTTTTGATGTAGCTCATAGTTTGTAAGCTTAAAGAGAATTACGTAAAATTGGCAAACGTTAAGTGAAAAATTGTTTTTTTTTTTTCAATGAGATTATAGTGTTTAGTTCAGCTCTCCCAATCTGTCCACTTATAAACCACAGCAAACCAATGTAAATATATTTTAAAAAGAAATTGGAAAACATTGCTATGAACGCAATGTATGTATACAGGACAGAAGTCTAAATAGAACTAAGTCCTTTACAGACACAACATACGCCCACACACAATAATAACAAATATAAATAGCAATGTATTGTTAAGTATTTTATGCGTCGATTTTGTATAACTGAAACCCCGACATATGCATACTATGTTGTAATTTCTAGAAATAAGCTAAGGCGAAATCGAAGTGAAACCCACAACCACCCAGAATGCAAAATGAGAATGTCATAATACAAATACTATTGTTGAACAATGCGTGCAGCTGTAAAATTTTTAAACATAGCAGTTTTAAATGAAATAAATTCTATATCTAAATGTAAACAATTCAATCGATTCCAATTGCATTTATATATTTGGAGTTATGTGCATAAAAATGCTCTTGGATTCCCTCCCGCCACTTAACACGTTAACTTAATGAGTTTATAACAAACAAATTGAGGTACAGGAATTCAAGGATTAACATAAGCTTGTGTTAAAGATTCTTTAAGGTTGATCAAGTTTAGTTAGGAAATTTCAGTACAGTTAACGTTGTAACCCATAGGGTTGAAATAGAAATACATATGACATCAGTTAAATTAGGAAAATTAGTTTTTAATTTCTTCCCAGTGCCATGCCGCGTCCCCAGGGTGAGCTGGCCGACTGGCGTGGCGGCGGCGCTCTACTTTCCGGTGGCACACCGAAGCCGCTGATACCGCCCGATACATCAGGTACTAACCTTTTGCTATAATATACAGATTAAATAATAATTTCGTTTGCAACTTGGTCGATTGACAACTTACAGCATCTGAGGTGTTTCCAGAAAGGCATTGCCACCCAGTTCTTGTGGATATTGGAACTTTAAGAAGTAGTACACGTGCCCATTGAATATGCCCACCAGCGAAGCTAAGGAGCCATGGAAGATGAGCTCTATGCCCGCCAGCACCCAAGGCAGATACATGGCCTTAAAACGACTGCCAAACCAAAAGCTGACTACAACCTCTTTATTCAGTTGACACCAGATGTAGGTTATAGCAACGACCAGCATATCCATCAAAAAGTACAAGTTGAACACCATACCGCCCAAAACCGCCAGCACTGCTGTAATGATCAACAAGTACATGTAGTCCGCAGGACTTCTCGCATACTGATCCTTCTCCAGACGTGCGCTGTACTGCGTTATAAAGTAGCAGTTGATCAGAAAATGAAAGCCCGTCGCACCACTTAGAGGAAACACAAAAAGTGACGTGACGCATCGCCACAACTGGAGGCGGGTAAGTACAAGATCTCTTGACAGATACATGTATTCCTGTGTTAAAAGTAAGCTTATTTAGTTAGTGCATTTTATATGTATTTTGATTTGAAGATAAAGGTCACTTTGGCTTGCCTTGGTTTTTTGTTTTTGTCTTCACTTACCAATGGGAGCAGGCCAAAGCGGCAAAGCAGGCTGAGAGCAACAGTCGCCGTCAGCCAGTAGCGTGTGAAGCGCGGCAGGGATTTGTACCAGGTGCCGGCGTCCATGTTTGAAAATATTTATTTACAGTAAAAATTAAATTAAATGCAATCTGTCTTAAAAATCTTGTAATTTTCTTTGTTGGTGTCGGTTTACGTGTCTCTAACTCAAATTAGTGATGGGCAATTGTAGGCTGCAAAACAATCGAGTAAACATAGGAGTATCATATTCGATTCATCGATGTTGAAAACATCGACGACAGTTTGCTGTTTCAGATCAATATTTCAGACCGGTAACTTCAAAAACATTCGTTTTTAAATTTAGTAATATTCCACTGTAGTATTGAATTCAAAAAATGCGTAAATAAATGATGTTGCGCACACATGTTTTGGGCTGTAATTTTTTCTGTTGTCTATTGTTTATGTGCTCAACATTTCGGCCAAAAAGCAACATATGAAAGCAATCTCAGCTCAGTGGTGCGAAATTAATATGCACACAAGAAAATACTTGAAAATTGTTCGCTTTTCCAACGTGTTGCATTTTCAAGTGTAGCAAAAAATAATTTGACAACGGTCGACCAATTTGACAAAATAAAAAAATAAAAACTCGGTTTTGAGTACAATACCCAACTGAAGCCCATTGTTTCGAAATATAATGTTGAACGGATATACCTACATAATTTAGAAGTTGTATTAATTGTAATGTAATTTGCTATAAGTTAAAAATGATTGAATATTAAATTAAAAATCGAAAGTAAAAGCAAAGTACGTCAAATGTGGGATTTTAGGTTCACTACATAAAATTGTAATTGTAAGACTAGGCGAATGAGTGATGGAAAGCTAGTTGGGGGCGTAGAAGAGGGAATGAATGATGCATGCTTTAATCTTAGCCTGTTGAGTTTTAAGCTATCCTTTTGCAGCGTGAGAGAAAGACAGAAATTAAGTAGAGAAAGATGCAGAATACCTAACGCAGCGCTGGGTAAGAACATGAGAACACCAACAAATGTAGCAAAATGTCGAGCTAATCAAGTGGTTTTTGGGACCGGTTCAATGTGCGCTTCTTTCCCTGTGCGCAAACACACACACTCACACATACAAGTCGCAATTGCGATGGTGAGCCAAGACCACACCCACTGCTCGCACACAAAATGGGTTCCGATAAGACAAAACTGACGCATGCGCATGCGTCTGCCACCTGCCCTTGCGACAACAACACGCCCACATTTATTGCTCATCATTATGAAGTTGTTTACTATTGTTTTGGTTATTTTTTTCTAGTAACCGTTGGACGAGGAGCCGAGCAGAGCAGTTGGGCTTTATTTACATACGCGTTGAGCTTTTCCTGCGCCTTGGCACTCCACCTGGGTGCCGGTGTCATTTTGTTGTTGGCGTTGCCGTTTTTGCTCGCTCATTTCGTTGTACATATGTATAAATATACATACATACATAGGTGTGTATGTATGTAGCAAAGTATATACTCAAAAATTGCTGTACAGCTGCTGCGGCATTGCGTCTTTTATTTAATATTTGATATGCAAACATTTTATTATCCTTTTCAAACTGCACATCCCAACGTCATCGCCATTCAACTTGGCTTTGTCCATTTCATTATTCGTGCTGAATGGTGAATGGAAACCTGCAGGCAATCCTAATTGCCTGCGCTAGCAAGCAAAAAAACGCAAATTTGTAATCATCAAATACTTTATGCAAGCCGCTCAGGACGAAAGTATGATATTGACGTTTTTAAGCATTCAACATTCAACATTGCTGTACATTCTAATTACAGTCATTATTTGATTAAAAAATCTCCCAGGGCGCGCAACAATTCTCTAACCTCTTGCTCCTATAAAACTCTCGACAATGGATCTCCATTTCGCACACACTCAATGCGTAGTTCATATTTCGCACGGTTGGCATGGCAGGCATTGGAATCACAATTGGAATCCCAAATATGTATGGAAATACTTCGAAACAGTTATGTATGTAAGTCTGTATATAGTATTGCATTCCTAAAGCAGCTCTGCTGTGATAATGGCGCAGCGGGAGTAAAGCGCAGTGTGCGCGAGTGTGAGAGAAAGCGAGGTTAAAAGGTAGCTGCGTTGGGAGAGAGGGCACCCAGAGCTCACCTGTGTAAATGAGAACGCAAAAAGAGGCAAATAATGAGAGAAGCGTGCGGCGCCAAATTGCAGTACAAATATGTACTCATCGAGCTTGATACGGGCAAAGAGTTGGGAAGAAGGCAGTAAGATGATGATGAAAGTGACGTAGGGGCAATGTTTAGAAAAAGGACAGTCCGCAGAGGCGGCAGCTGTCTACAATACATTTACACACACGCACACACACACACGTATATATGCATTTAAATGATGCGCACGATGGCGTTAATAGAACATTTATACATATATACATTTGTATGTATGTACATATATGTATGTGCGGCAGCAGCCCTCAAAAGCAAGCCTGTCTTATTGGTGTAAGCGAGAGCGAGAGCTCTGCTTGTATATATGCGTGTGTGCTTGTGTGTATGGATTGTGATAATGACGTTTTCGGTGTTTCAGTTGATTTTGATTCCCTCTATCATTATAGCGGCAGTTGGTTGTCGTGTCAAAGCGAGTGAGAGAGCAGAGAGCGAGAGCGCGCATTCATTGAATTTGACTTGATTGTGGCTGCCGACGGCAAATTGAACTCAACTCAACACAGTTGCAAAATTGTAGGTGTAGCTCTGAAAATGAAAGAGACAGTGCGAGAGCGAGAGCACGTCAGAGGTAAACGGCGACGGTGCGAGAATTATTGACATTGCCATTACCATTAAGACAGCGTCGCCATGTTTGTTATGCCCTGCCGAAGACTTTGACGAAGACCTAGCTGGGTCGCAATAAGCATTTTTTGTTTTTGCCTTAATTTACTTTGGATCATAAATCAAATATTTACATTTCCAAATTGACGTCTAGAACGCGCGGTCGCAATTTTCTTCGCTCGCTGGAGTTGGGACCAATCCCATGGTGCAAATTAATCGGAACTTCTTTTGCGTGTGCCCCAGTGCTGTGCGTGTGTGTTAATGTGAAAGTTTAAAGCAATATATACAATTAAAAACAACAAACATAATTTGATATAGCCCAGGGCAATTGCTGGCTCGATTAGCTAAATAAATCTGGATATTCAAACATATACTTATTTATGTGCAAAAGGACACACGTACATAGAAACGTCTTGGAAAATGCTTTGATGTGATTAAGCCAAGTTCATGAAATTAAAAACAAATATTAACCAAACATCAAATACGGATTTTTATCCTCATCTCCAATTGGACGAAATCAAGCACAACATTTGAAACTCCTCAGGTAAATTGCTATTTGTTTATTTATCTTAATTGAACTTAAAATGACTTTATGTAGATTATTCAAGGCACAAATTATTCTGTGCTAATACGCAATACATTTTAATTATAAATCTCAGTCTTTAGGATGGTAAGGATTAGTCTAATCCTTTGAGCTGTACTATAGACTAAATGGAAATTTTAAATTTTATATATTATGCTTCGTTTCTTATTCGACTTCAAAACGTAATATATTTAGGGTCTTAATCTTAATTTATACAGCTTAATAAAATAAAGGTTGCATTTGTGCAGTCCAAATTACATTTATTTTGAGTATTATTTTCAATTATTTAATTGTTGAAAAATAATTCCAAAACTTATGCTAACATTTTGTTTTTTAGATTAATTTATGGATTTGTTGTTGTAAAATTTATTAGATTACCAAACATATTGGAAAATATCATAAGTCCTGAGATTCAAAATTCATGTTTAACTTGTAAAAATGTAGCATAGATTTAGAATATTGTTGTGTTGATAAATATTGATCAAAATGTCATTTTAAATTTATAATGTGCTTCAATATTATAATCGTAATACCCTTGGACTTCTACTCTAACATTCTCGAGTGTAAGCTAAAACTACTTTCACCTGAATTTAAATTTGCCCCAGTGGCCATCTTAGGGGTGCCGTCAAAAGGCGGCAAAGCTTGCCTGGGGGAAAGTGTTGACTGTCTGCGTGCCAAAAAAGGATCAAGTATGGCTGTCTGTAAGTCTGAATGCTAGTGTGTGTGTGAAATGAAATGAAAAGTATTTGTGTGTGAGTGTGCGTGTGTGTGTTAGCTAACCAGCTGAGCTCGACAATCTGTCAGAGTTCAACCGTGTGGCAGTTGTCGTTCATCAATTGTTAATGTCACAGACGCGCACAGGACGCGGCCATGGCCAGGACAAGCTGTTAGTCCCACTCTCACTCTCTCTCACGCGGTCTCTTTTTTGCCAAGTGCTACTCAGCATGGTGGCCACAACTTGGCATCGTTTCTTGATGTTAAACTGCCGCTTTTCGCGCGCTTTTCAATTTTTAATTGGGATTCCTTGCTGCTTGTTGCTGTTGTTGTTGTTGTTGTTTGCACAACGCCTTCGCAGGACTCCCACACAGCGAGTTTGATTGTCTGGCTGTCTGGCGCTGTTGACTTGGCCGCTCGGCTCGCTTGACTGCACTCCCAATGCCCGTGGGGTAGAATGTCTTACGGTTAGTCGCTGCCGTAATCGCCACGTGGTTGTATAAAATGCGCTTTTGAATAAAATCGAGCAGGAGCAAGTAATACAATATGGAATGGCAACTGCCTTTCATTGTACGCTAGTCCTCTTGGGGGTTCAACGAGTACGCTTACAAGTACGAGTACTATTTACCGATTTATTCGTGGTTTTTTGATTTCCTGACACGGGTACGTTGGCAATCATTGTGACATTTTAATTGTTTATTTGCACAGTTTGCGCATGCGGTTGCCACTGAATATATCCTGACGCAAATCCTGACGCACTGTATGCTCAAGTACTTGCCAGAGTTTTTTTTATTCCTTTTTCGGTTTGGCTGTAGGTAATTGTTTTGAAGTTTCATATTTTCACAAAAGATTTGCGGGGAGTTTGAATTTTTTCCAACTTGTTGGGGTTTCCATTTGCCCAGAGTGCTCTTTACTACTCTCTTGCCATAGCAATCTGTGTGTGTGTATGTGTTTGTGTAATGTAAATATTTGGCTTTATTGTCAATTTGAAGAGCGCTTCAATGCAGCTTCTTATTACGTTTTTTTTTTTAAGAATATATACATTGTATATGTGGAATGAAATGCAGGCAAACTTAGCTAAATCAAGAGTAATCAAAATACTAGCAAGGGAAATTGCAGGCATTTGCTGGTTAAGGCTTTAATAAATATTTATAAATCAAAGAAAATATTTGTCTATATATATTTAATCAATATTTAAGCAATATAATTATATATGCAAAAAATTTTCATACGAATTATTTGTCTTAATAATTTTTAAATATTTGTCAGCTATTAAAATAAATGTTTGTTTGGACCACAGCATCACCAACTTCAGCCATATATGCGATCACTATCGTTAATGCTAGAGGGCATTTATGCATAATGAACCCCCCATTGTTACCATTTCAACTGAGGTATACATAGGGGGCATATCCTTTCTTTCCTAACTAATTTCATTTGCTTGCAATATACAAATTTCGTACCTCGTACTAACTATTTGAACTTCTGTTGCTTGGCATTTGAAGCGCTATAATTATGACAGCTTATAGCATAAGCCGCTCAAATGTGATTGCTTAACATATCAATATTTAATAAACTGCCTTGCAAAAAAGAATCTCTTAAGCAGCACTTGAGCGCAATGTCCAACGCCTGTTATAAAAATGAGAAATTCCAAAATCAACATAATAAACTTGTTACAATGCTGTAACAAAGATGAAACTGTGCGGGT